>NW_001849373.1:48248-94215 GCF_000209065.1 Trypanosoma cruzi
CTTCCCTCATCGTGCGGTTGAGTGGCCCACGCAATCGTCGCCCCGTCCGTGCATGGGACCCAACGGACACCGCCCTTTTCGACCACTCTAAGACGCACCTGCATGACAAGGCACCCCAACGCCGCATGCATGGCAGCACTCAGACACGTCTCCTCCGGGTCCCTCGCATCTGTCGTGTTCGTGGGAGGCGTGTCCGGACACCACGAAGAGGGCCTATCCCCGGGCACCGCAAACAAGCATTCTCCCCGCCAAATAACACCGTCAGCACCCCTCACATCCAGTGCGGGATCAATGATGGGGCAGCTGTCCATCGGGCGCTCTGCTGACATTTTATGCACACTCCCAAACACCAGCCACTGGAATACAGATCCGACGCGCAGCATTCGACGGGAACGCCCAATTCGCACAGCATGCGAAGATATTCACTCATGTTCAGTGCAGAGCAATTCCTCTGCTGCAGCGCACAACCCGAATTCCCGCACCAACGCGTCGGTCCCGCCATCCCCCTGCTCACCCTCATGCAGCCCAGGACAGCCAATGCAGCCAGCGTCAGCTCCGTGCAGTCGCCGGCACCCCAAACGCTGCCATCCACTCATCCCTCGCGTGGCACCGTGACCGGTGCGACTCCAGCGTCCTCCCGTCCCCATCGCCATCCTGCTGCTCCACGCCATCAACGTCGTCGCAGTCGTGGTGCTCCCTCGCTGCCATCGCGGCAGTCGTCGAGTGCACCACCACCAACAGCGCCCCGCCACGCACACAGGCAGCATTCCTCGCCATGCCGCGGCCTGCCATGTGCGGGCAGGCAAACCCGACAGCGTGGGCCATCAGGTGCGCGGCGAGGCGGGTGGCGAGGCGTCCGTGAAATAAGGCGGCCGGGCAATGTTCATGGCGCCAGCGACGGGACGGCCATCCTCCAGCGTGGCGCACGGCAGTGCCCACACACCACCCGGCGCAGCAGCCACGTACAGCACTGTGTCAGAATTGGCAGCACCAGCGGAACAATGCTCAGCAGGCACAGCGAACCGACTGCAAACACTGCCAGTGGCGAGTGACGGCACAATCAACGAACCCTCCAGTGGCTGCACGAGCAGACGATCCGCATGCAGTTTGACAGCAGCAGGGACAACCTCGGCAACAGCGTTCCCGTGCGCAGACGACACAACACCATTCATACAGCCAAACGCGCCGTCCAATGCATTCGCTGTGCAACACCAGGAGAGGCCGCAGTGCCTCCTGCTGCCACACGGGTCCGTTGTTGGCGCCTTGATGCGGGCGGGCACCCATCGGTCCCTCCAAACGACGCTGCACACCTGCAACGCATCCTGCGCTCCGAGAGGCACGTCTCCCACCACACCCGGGGACGCCCACACGCCGCCGGCACGCACCGCATCGTCAAGGAAACAGGGATACGTCAGGATGACAGCAGGACACCCGCCGGCAATTCACATCGCAAGCATCATCACAAGCAGCAGCAGCAGCACTGCAGGCCGCGGGGCGACGTGGATCAACCGACGCATGGCGCATGTGGAAGAAAAAACGTAATGGCCTGACGAGGATGCAAGAGGCTGACACCTCTACAAAAAGAAAGAAACGGTATGAGAACACAAAGAGGAGATTTAAACGCCCGCAGTCAATGCAAGCCACTGATAAAAGGGTGGAATGAGTGCACTCAACCACAACACGAGCAGAGACTCAAAGAAGAAAACAAAAACAAAAAGAAAAAGAAAAAAAAACAAGAAGCCGAAGCGTGGGACGACCGAAGCACACACACTCTCATTACTCCCGTAAAGCAAAAACACACACAGGGAGAGAGAGAGGTCGCCCACTCAATGCAATAGAAAATAATTTAAAAAACTGTTACGGTGCTCCGCCCATGCAGCCAGGCAAGACGGCAGCGGTGCGTGTGGTGCAAAAGAGAATACCAACGGGCCTGCATGGGTGTGCATTCATAAATACGTGAACAAATTATGTGCGTGCTTATTAGGCTGAGGTGAGGGCGAGAGTCCATGCAAGGGGACACACACACAGAGAGAGAAGGACGAGTGTGTGTGCGGGCGGTGCACGGCTCTCTCACACTCACTCTCACGCGGCCACCACCGCAGCAGCAGCCGCACACACAAGAAGAAGAAGCGGAAGAGGTGAGGTGGTGTAAGAGGCCGCGGTGCTGCCGTCACTGTCATCAGTCTCGTTTGTCTCACGTGTTCGGGTGGTGTTCGCCGGTGACCTCTCGGAATCCCTCTGAGTGGCCGTCGGTGTGGAAGTGGCGTTACCAGCTGGGCGTGCTTCATGTGTTTTTGCGACGTCGGTCGGTGTACGGCTGCTCCTGCCAGTCAACTCACCATCGCCACCAGCACCACCGCCTGTGGAGGCCGGCGTTTCAGACAGCTGTTCATTATTGACCGGATCTGTCTGCGGGGGTTTCACAGGCTCTGGTGCAGCTCCTGGTGATCCTTGCGCCTGCCCCTGCAAGGCGCTGGTAGCAGAACTTGACGACGGCAATGGCGAGGCCAAAGTGGCGTCTGCGGTTGCGGCTGCAGGCCGGCCACGAGAGGTGACGCCGGAAATATCAACCGCCGTTTTGTTTACACATTTCTCAACTTCCGTATCGTTGTGCGCGGGTAACGTGGCATTTTTACTCGTAAGGAACGACATTCGACAAGATTCTCGAATCATGTACAGCACTCCCTCTGCGAGCTTTTCGATAGCCTCAGTCACCTCCTCTGGATTCATCCTTTCCTCCGCATTATCACGATGCAGAGCACTCGATGAAGTCTCCGCCGCATCACACAACCAGGCACCGCACCACAGCACGCAGAGGGCACACACCAGCAGCACACGGCCAGTCATCATCATCGCCATCACTCCTGTCACTTGCCTGCAGCCTTCAGCACAAACTAACTCCCCGTCAACACAGAGCGGAGGCAAAAGGAGAGACACGGCCGCTACACCACGCACAGCCACCGCACAGTCACAAATGGCAGCAGCCCAGCAGCGGCAGCACACACACACCATGAGGCAGTTGAAAGCAGTGAAAGGGCAAAAACACACAACGCCCCGCAGCAAGTAAGCAGAAAAACACACAAAACAATTAGAAACAAAACACAGGTAAACGAACAGCAATGAAGTTAAACAAAAAAACACAAAAAACAAAGGGCTGCACAGCATGGCTCCAGCGCGCACGCACCCATCCTCAAATGCGACTCCACGCAATCAGTTGTGTGCGTGCCATGCACATGAGTGTGTCTGGGGTGCGTTCAACGTGACGGATGCGGGGAGCGGCAAGGAGCACACAGCAGGGCAGCGGAAGCAAATGAAGTAAAACACAATCATTATTTTATCCTGTTTAGCACATCGGACCACAGTGGACGCACACAAGTTCCCGCGGTTAAGTGCTGGCACGCACAGCCCACACAGAATTCTCAGCCCACAGTGGTGTACGCCAGCGCGGATACGGCGAGCAGCAGCGGGGCACACACCCACGCAGAGCTGCTGAGGCTGCCGTCGCTTTCGCGAAGTGACGGTGCGCGGGTGGTGGTCGTTGTAGTTGGCGCCTCTGTGGTCGTAGTGGTGGTGGTAGTTGGTGCTTTTGTCGTAGTGGTTGTTGTTGTTGTTGGCACATTTTCCTTCTCACTTTGTGCCGATACAGAAGCGGTCACGGAACTTGATGCTGCAGCTGGGTTAGCGGACCCACTTGACGACCCTGACCCATCGGATGCACTTGGTACCTCTTTTGGAATGTGCTCCGAACCTTCTTTACCTGGATTCCCTGCCGGAGCGAGTTCCTCACTGTCCTTATTTTCGATTCCCGATAAAGTAACGTCCGGATCTGTTGAACCTGACGCCGTGGAAGTATTTATTAACCCTGCATCACCTGCTTCCGGTGGCCGAGCAGTCGGTGAACCACTGCCCGCATCTTGATCTTCTCTATTCTCCATCGCACACACGGACGGGCAGCAGCACAGGGCGAGCACCAACAGGGCGCACAGCAGACGGCACGTCATCATCGTGAGTGTGGTCGTTCGGTGGTGTGGAGCTGATCTGCACAGTGAGGGAGATGGAGAGCAACAGGGGAGACGAGAGGTGCGGCAGACACACACAGAGGGCAAACACCACATGAGGAGAGGACAGCAGCCAGGCATGCACCGTACGCCGCACACCACGCACAACACACACTCCAATCCACGGCAACAGGCACACACACACACAGCCCTGCCGCAACACCAACACACAGATGGAGGAGGGAGAAGCAAACAGGAGCGGCACACAAGGCTCCACCGCATGCAAATACGGCGAGAGCGGTCCGTCGTGCCTGCACCCCTCACGGAGGGTACGCACACACACATACAAGAGGGTGCAGCACACACAGCAAAACAACAGCAAACTAAAAAAGAAAATCCCCGCACACCACGCGGATTGTTGGTCCACGGGAAGCGCAGCCAATATTCATCACAAAAACAGTTCAGTCGCCTTTGGCCTTCCTTCATATTCAGCGCACAACACTTCATGCAAGCGCGGCCACCACCGCAGCTGCAGCCGCACACGCAAAAATGAGCGCAGGGAATGGAATAAAGCAGGCAACCATTTATTTGTGTTTCTTTTTGGAGGGTGGAAGATGCCTGCATATGTCTGTGAGCTTCTTCAGAGGGCAAACCCTTATGCCTGGGTCGTGTGTGGGGGTTTCTGCAGGGTGCCCAATTGTTTTTCTTCTTGTGGGTTTTTCTTGTGTTGGTGCAGCCAATAATTCGGTTTGTGTTGTTCCTGCCTTTCTCTGGTAAAAGTGTTGCAATAGGTGTTTCCTCCATTCGTCGCTGTGACACATGATTCCTCACCGTTTATTGTGGTGGAAATAAAAACCATGTGAGTGGACTCCCACGCACCAGAGTGCACCTTCGCTCTTATTTATTGGTGCACAGAAGGGCATGCGTGTTTGGTGGTGCCTCGACCACATATTTTGTGGGCGTACATTCCCCTGCAGGCTGAGGGCGGGGCGACGCTCAGTCGCGGTGCACTTCCCTCGCATGCCGCCCACTCTGATTCGTCATGCATCACTCTCGCATACATTCCGTGGTGCCACACCGCTGATATTATTGCAGCCGCTGTGATTCCGCGTATTTCACGCATTTCATTGTGCCACAATACATCCGCTCGTGTGGCCGCCGCATCCAAACAGCGGTGCCCAACACCGTGAGCGGCAGTCCACATCCTTGCATGTCCCAACGCAGTGGTGCTTGACTGTCAGCCAGGCGCCAGACAACACGAGAGTCTTGTGCTGGCAGTACAGCACACGGAGCTGCAGTGAATGACTCGGGCGGCGACGCATCTATTTGTCGCAAGGCAGTGAAAAGGAGTCGGGCAAAATAATGCCGGCTGCATTCACGACACCATACCCACAGCCAAAGCATGCAACATGATGTGTGTTTCGCTGGTGCTGTGAAATGCCTGCAGACGACGTCACTAGTGGAGGCATGCCACCCATGATCAGCGGACAGACAATAATCGGCATGGGAGGCCACAAAAGGCAGCAACGAGGCCAGCAGCTCTCTCTCTCTCTGTTGCCTCCGAGAAGTAAACATTCCACCAGCCACAGCCGGCCGTGCCATCGTGACACTCCATGCACGTCGTGGCTGCGTCAACACATCCTGCTCCCTGCAGCGCCTCAAAAGATGCTTCACTCCGTCCACGAAGTGCATCGATGCGGGCCGTGCCTGGGCTGTGCGTGAGGACCACAGCGATGTGAGGGTCACCGAGTCGCAGCATGTTTGTTGTGACGTTGTTGCATGGCACCGGCACACACACACGCAGCGCCTGCATCCTCCCTTTTGTGTTCGCCCTCCGCCGGAGTGGCCGCACACACGGGCTGCAGCAAATTCATTTCACCCTCGACGATCCAAAATCAACACCGACATCCCTCGCCACGCAAAGATCTCAGTTGCCAGCACGGGCTTTTACCGCTCTGCCATCGACGCCGAAACACGGCACAGTGCACGCACTTATTCTCCTCGTGTGCAGTCAGCCATTTGGTTCACACATTCTCCGACGGGATGGCGACCATAAAGGCACGCCACAAAAGCCACTGTGATCGCACAAGCTCTTGCGATGAGCGTCGGTGTGTGCATGGATCCGCTGCTCACACGTGCTGGCAGGCAGCCTGCAGCCGATGCCCTCGTGCCAGTTCATCGGCTCCAGCATGGGAAAGAGAAAACGGCCTATTCCCGATGCGCTTATTCCCACCAGCAGCACCAACACGCTGGTCGCCAGCCGTCATTCCTCAGCACATCCAGGAATGCTGAAGAGTGACGTGGAGCTGTCAGCCAGCAATGCCACAATCCCCGCACACATGTCGGCTCCACCAGAGAAGACACAAAAACTACACACAACGCCCCTCACATGTTTTCCAACCATCATTCCGACACACCGCGACACGCCAAACAGAAGTATTCGTCACTCCATGCACCTCCCCACACAATCAAATAGCCCACGCACCACGCACGGCAGCAGCTCACACCCGTCAAACAAGTGTTCCTCGGACCTGTGTTATCCGCGTGCTGCAGTGGGCTGCCCCGGCTGAGGCGAGCTACTGTCGGAAATATTGTTTGCGATCACTCACCCCAACGTGGCCGCTTCCCAGGCGCGGGAGCCCGCAGGCCACATCCAGCACTCGCCCATCGTCAACGGTGTCGAACGCAGTCGAGATGCCGGTCGGGACTGCGAGAGAGCGGCGACGGTGAGGGTGCAGCGCGGGACGCCGCCCCTGCGACGCCCACACTCCACGGCGATGCGCTCGCTCAGCCCTCGTGCCGTTTTGTCACGGACAGGCGTCACCACGTCGGAGACCGTGCGTCGTGGCGTTAATCGAGGCTGATGTCGGTGGCGTGCCAGCAGCGCCGACAGGCGGCGGTGGACCAGTCCTTCGCTCACCCCTAGCAGGACAGAGAGCAGCGGGAGGGGCCGACAACTCTCCGTGCGGCATGCGTCCTTCCCGTGTCTGCGGATGCGAGCAGTGTCCCCCGTTTCCCAGGAACTTCGCAGGCTGCCGTCCGCAAGGGAGGTGCTACTCATCGTTCTGAGCGAGCAGCGGGCTGCGGGTACAAGATGGCGCAGCAACGCATTCAATACACCGCCGGGGCCAGGGCCAAGACAAGCGAAGAGTCGCGAAAGGACAATTCAAGCGCATACAGCGCGAAGGGCCAAACCACATCCCGGTCACCAGGGGACACGCAAGCACGAAGCGTGCAGGCAGCAGTGGGGATCGCAGCAAGTGGGATTCAGACGATGCGACGGACGAGCGGGTTTCACTGCTGCCGGATTTCGTCGGCGCTTATCGGCGCTACACGTGTCGTCTGCGTGCCGTATGTGACGCACAGAGGCAAAAGCTACTGCGAGGCGGAGACGTTGAGCGGAGCCCGAGCCCCATAGCAGCACTCCAGATGACCGTTCCCTCACTGACGCCGGCCAAACTCGCAACATTAATGGCGCAGGGAGCAGACATGATAGCCATCCAGGAGACCTGGAAGTCGTCGGAGCAGATCGCCAGCATGCACACTGGAGATTATGTGCTCCACGCACAATCACGTATCCGCAAGGAATGTGTTGCAGCGGTGCTGGTGAAGAAAAACCTCCGCTCCAAGCGTATGCCCCTCATCACTCCTCAACGTGATTCCAGTCTCGAAGTGGTGGTCCAATTCGCGCTGGGCCAGAACCGTGATCTTATTGTAACGAGCACCTATATGAGACCACCGCCGCAACCAACACAACCCTTAGGCGGTTGCTGAGCTGCCTCTCGGTCTCGTCGCCGCTCATTCCGTGTGGAGATTTCAACGTGCGTCGCCCACGGTGGGAGCCCTTCCTGGAGACCCCTCCAAGCAACTCCGCTGTAGAATTTTATACAACCGCGCACGGATGCGGGACTCACCTTGGTTAACACCCCTGGTGAAACAAAGTGTGCTCGTGGTGCAAGAGAGAGATCCTGTATCGACCGGACATGGTCAAGGCATCTTACCGTGTCCGACTGGACAGCCAATTTGCCGCCGCTCAGTGACCACTATGTGCTGACATTCACGCTGCATCAGGTATTTAAGGACACCATACCCTCGGCACCCACTTCGGTACGTCGAGTCTTCTACAGCTGGTGGAAGTCCAGGTGGGAGTCCTTCGCCAACGACCTCGACGCACAACTTCCAGCATGCGGCCATAAAAAGCAATCAACCGGCATTAAAGCTTTTACGAGAGCACTTGCAGTTTCACTTCGACGGCATTGACCCCGCGGCATGCACAAGGATGATCCCAAGCTCCGGGGCAACGCCCTTGCGAAGGCAGAGCGAATTGCTACCGACAGCAAGGCCCGCTGTCTGCAGTTACCGACGCCCGACCGTGAAACAGAGACGCAACGGACAAGGAGTCAATTCCTCCTCCTACTCCGTGAGCGCTCGCGCAGCAAATATCGGCGTCGCATCAGCAAGTTAAACCCAGGCAAACCACTCGCCTAAAAAATACATTCCGGACGTAAAAAGACATCAATTCCGTCTCCCACAACGGCGTTGATGTACGATGGCCGCAAGAATAACTTCAGGACAGCAAGGAGAGCAGCGGATGCGCTCAATCTTGGATTCCTCCCCACCTCGCAAGGCGATTGGGTTTTCCAACGGGAAAAAACGGAGAAAACAAGTCCTTGTGTATTTCTTCTCCCTCCCCTTCTTAGGCCGCAGAACAACAACGAGTCGGCCGCCTCATCTTCGATAGGTTCCTTCTCTCCCCTCTCTCTGGATGCCTCTTTTAATCGTACGGAACTGCGTGCAGCGCTGCGCAGCACACCGTACGGCAAGGCCCCGGACCGGACGAAGTCCACAGCGAGGCGCTACCACATCTTTCGACGAAGTGTCTCCGATTCCCTCTCCGCTGCATCAACCACAGCCGGACAGCCGGCACGATTCCGGTCCAGTGGCGACGAGCCACCATCGTCCCAGTCCTGAAACCCGGTAATTCGCCGGCGCTAACGGAGTCATATCGACCCATCAGCCTTCCTTCCATCGTGGGTAAGGCTGCTGAGAAAATGGCATTGAGGAGACCGCTTTGGGTGTGGACGCAGCACCCCCACCAGTATGCATATCATAGTACGCGTACCACGACGATGCGGCTGGCACTCCTGATACACGAAGTGGAGCATAACAGAACCGATTACTTCCAAGCGAACCTTCCCAAGAAGAGCGGTGCTGGAAGCCAGCTCCACTGCAGACCCCATCGGGCTCCGTTGGTGTTGGTAGACTCCAGCAAGGCCTTTGAGTTCACTGTTCATCGAGTCCTCAGTCGCTTGCTGGCCAATATTCCGGGGGTGAATTGTAGAAGGTGGCTTAGAAACTTTCTATGTGGTCGCTACGCGAAGACACGAGTTGGCCACAGACACAGCGATCGGCGTTCCACGCTGCGAGGAGTTCCTCAGGGGTCCGTATTGGGAACACATTTTTGTTCTCCCTTTACGCACACCCACTTCTCAATCTGTTGAACAGCTTTGCGGGTGTCACAGCAGACATGCACGCGGACGACCGCTCTATTATCGTTAAGGGGCAGTCCCGGGAAGACGCCATTCCCGCAGCCAACACGGTCCCAAAAAAACTGCACGCGCGGGGCCAGTAAAGTGGCCTGGCCATTAACCCGTCAAAGTGTGAAGCCGCTTGGTTCACACTCTCCACGCACACGGAGTCAGATGATGATCGCAAAGGAAGGTGGCCCCTGGTAGTGGCTGGATGTAAAATCCCAGTCATGACCATGGGGGCATCGCGAACTACGAAGCTTCTCGGCATGGATCTCGATCCGCAACTGACGCTAAATGTGGCGGCCACCAGGCAATGCGCTGCCACTTCGCAACGGATATCGCAGCCACGCTGCATAGCGCACAAAGAGGCGGGACCATCTCCACATGACCTACGCACGTCCATCATCGGATACGACGCATCCAAATTACGCTATGGCAGCGAGCTCATATGGGCAGTAGCGACGGATTCAGCGAAGAATGAGATGCAAGAGACGTACGCAGGTCTGGCACGCATTGTCAGCGGAGTTCCGAGCACTGTCGACCAGTAATCCGCACTCCTAGAAGCAAATATACCGCCGCTCCACGTCCTTTGCCTGCGCGCACGGCTCTCAATATTTGAGAAAACACGCGCATGTCAGATGGACTGGATGCGGAGATCAACGTCTGAGCCTTCGCCTCGCGCAGATTTCCGCATCTCGCCGTTGTCTCGGCACGAGCTATATGCCTTCGTAGACGCATACACAAAAGACTACGGCATCACCGAGAGCTCACCACGCGAAGGGCGGTTCTTTCGTGGCTCCATTCCTCCCTGGTCTGCGGCCTCCGCTCACCGGGTCACCATCGGTGTAGAACTTCCGATAGACCACTCGATCACCGACGAAAAAGAACTGATAAGGGAAATGCGCAGAGTCCGTAAAGAGGCTCCAGCGCTGCACAGCCACCGCTCGTGGATACTCGCAGCGGATGGCGATTTCGACGTTCCCACGCCAGCCGGGGTTGGCATACCGCCTTCATCCCTGCATTCCTCGCAGATAATAGGGAAAGTAAGTAACAACTGCGGCACACGCCCTTGAAGCTGCAGGACGGAATCCAGTGCGCTGCTCCTGGCCCTGGAGTGGCTGATTATCCCTCGGATCCACCACAGGCGTAAAAACCCCGCTTGTGGCGACACAAAGCCAGTCTCTCCTAGCGGCCCTCAACAAGGACCGGATCTGGCAGCGTCTCTTGACACTGATGTGTGCTGGCTGGTCCGTGCGCCGGTAGTTTTGTTACGGACATTGTGGAGTGCATGCTAATGAGCTTGCGGCTCAGCATGCGACGCAGACCATGGCAACCGGACAACACACGGAGCATGGAATCGCACCCATATGGCACACGGACCCGCTGACATGCTTTACTACCCAGCCCAGCAACAAGTGGCGTCGTACCATTCGCCAAGACACTCACCGCTACTCGCCCTGTGGTGCCAGGAAGCGGTCTCCGCCACTGCAGGATCAGCCAACCTCCACAGGCACGCCAGTTGACACGCAGGAAACCTTTCGCCATCTGCTCCCAGAATGCCCAGGCACCTCCGCTGCGCGCCAACGGCGGGGCATTCAGGAAGATCCACGCACCAAAAAGTTCTCTCAATGGCAGTTGCTTCATAGCAGGAAGCCTTTTCCGCTGCTCAACCGCCTCCTCGGCACCAGGATGGCATCGTATAGCTAGACGCGCCGGTAAGAGTAGGGAAAAAATAATAATGAGCATTCTCGCCACCATCGGGTCGTGGCGCACCTTGCGACCTCGCTGGTGACCCTCCTGCTCCACTGCTGCTTTGCGCAACAAGTCATCACAGTCATTTTCGTGGTTTGGTCGGCCTCGTGTTGCGCTCCGGGTTCTCCTCCTTCATCGTCTTGCGGTGTTTCCTTTGCCGTCCCTGGCACCGTGACTCTCCCGTGACGGTTTTTTCCGAAGCCTCACTTCCCTGGGAGGTCCTCCCGCCACCAGCGTGCCCTCCGCCCAAAGACTCCGGTCCATTTGCACGCATCCGAGCGGCAGAGGCGCTGCCAGTGCCGGACGGATTGCAATTGTTACTTCGCAGTGGGTCGCTGCAGGATTGATCCTGCCTCGTCGGAGCAGTGAGTGGTCCTGTGGGGGTGGGATTGGGGTCCTCACCCGCCGTGTTTTCTCCACCCTCCTCTTCTTCCTGATTGCTGTCAACCTCAGAGTTCACTTTCCCCTTTCGTCCAGAGCCACCGGCCACGGTCCTCCTTCCGCAGCCATCACAGCCCGCGCGTGCTCAGCAGTCACCGCGCCATCACCAGCGGGCCGCACACACACGCCGTCGCAGCAGCCGTCAAAAACACGCACGAGCCGTTGCACATCACTGCAGGAGCCAACAGGACGTAGAGCACACGGCCAGTCATCATCACAAACAGTGGAGTCGCCCAACGCTGTGGAGCCGCCTGCAAAAGCACAGAAAACAAAAGGGGAGACACGGCCGCTACACCACGCACAGCCACCGCACAGTCACAAATGGCAGCAGCCCAGCAGCGGCAGCACACACACACCATGAGGCAGTTGAAAGCAGTGAAAGGGCAAAAACACACAACGCCCCGCAGCAAGTAAGCAGAAAAATACACACAAAACGATTAGAAACAAAACACAGGTAAACGAACAGCAATGAAGTTAAACAAAAAAACACAAAAAACAAAGGGCTGCACAGCATGGCTCCAGCGCGCACGCACCCATCCTCAAATGCGACTCCACGCAATCAGTTGTGTGCGTGCCATGCACATGAGTGTGTCTGGGGTGCGTTCAACGTGACGGATGCGGGGAGCGGCAAGGAGCACACAGCAGGGCAGCGGAAGCAAATGAAGTAAAACACAATCATTATTTTATCCTGTTTAGCACATCGGACCACAGTGGACGCACACAAGTTCCCGCGGTTAAGTGCTGGCACGCACAGCCCGCACACAATTCTTCAGCCCAGAGTGGTGTACGCCAGCGCGGATACGGCGAGCAGCAGCGGGGCACACACCCACGCAGAGCTGCTGAGGCTGCCGTCGCTTTCGCGAAGAAGTGACGGTGCGCGAGTGGTCGTCGTTGTAGTTGGCGCCTCTGTGGTCGTGGTAGTTGGTGCCTGTGTTGTAGTGGTCGTCGTAGTTGTCGTAGTAGTGATAGTGGTCGCCTTGCTCTTCTCGGCCGTATCGCCAGCATTCGTATTTGTTTGGTCTGTGGATGAATTATTGCCACTTGTTGAGTCTGTCCTAACTTTTTCACTGTTTTTCTGTACCGTATCGGCCGCCGTACCTGAACTCCCTGACCTACCGGGTCCACCCTGTCCCTGTTCTGTACCAGACGCCGGACGTGTTGGATCTGAGTTCCCTGACGTATCAGCCAATCCACCTGTACTTCTTCCGGTATTACTCCTCGTGTCTGATGCTTTTCCCTCACCTTCCGGACTTTGGGTTCCCGATAACGTAACGTTCATACCTGCTGAACTTGGCGCCGTGAAATTATTTGCTTGCCCTGCACCGGTTGCTCCCGTTGGCTGAGCAGGCGGTAAACCGGGGCTGACCTCATCTTGATCTTCTCTATTCTCCATCGCACACACAGACGGGCAGCAGCACAGGGCAAGCACCAACAGGGCGCACAGCAGACGGCACGTCATCATCGTGAGTGTGGTCGTTCAGTGGTGTGGAGCTGATCTGCACAGTGAGGGACATGGAGAGCAACAGGGGAAACGAGAGGTGCGGCAGACACACACAGAGGGCAAACACACAAATGAGGAGAGGGCAGCAGCCAGGCATGCACCGTACGCCGCACACCACGCACAGCACACACTCCAATCCACGGCAACAGGCACACACACACACAGCCCTGCCGCAGCACCAACACACACAGATGGAGGAGGGAGAAGCAAACAGGAGCGGCACGCACACACGAGAATAGGTGCAGCGCACACAGCAACACAACAGCAAAGTAACCATGAAAAAGAATAGATCCCCGCACACCACGTGGATTGTTGGTCCACGGGAAGCGCAGCCACCACCGCAGCAGCAGCAGCACACGCAAAGTCAAGCGCAAAGAATGGAATAAAGCAGGCAACCATTTATTTGTGTTTCTTTTTGGATGCTGGCCGATGCCTGCATATGTCTGTGAGCTTCTTCAGAGGACAAACCTTCATGCCTGGGTCGTGTGTGTGGGTTTCTGCAGGGTGCCCAATTGTTTTTCCTCTTGTGGGTTTTTCTTGTGTTGGTGCAGCCAATAATTCAATTTGTGTTGTTCCTGCCTTTCTCTGGTAAAAGTGTTGCAATAGATGTTTCCTCCGTTCGTCGCTGTGACACATGATTCCTCACCGTTTATTGTGGTGGAAATAAAAACCATGTGAGTGGACTCCCACGCACCAGAACGCACCTCCGCTCCTATTTATTGCTGCACAGAAGGGCATGCGTGTTTGGTGGTGCCTCGACCACATATTTTGTGGGCGTACATTCCCCTGCAGGCTGAGGGCGGGGCGACGCTCCGTCGCGGTGCACCTCCCTCGCATGCCGCCCACTGTGATTCATCATGCATCACCCCTCAGAAAATAATCGGCATGGGAGGCCACAAAAGGCAGCAACGACGCCAGCAGCAGCTCTCCCTCTCTCTCTGTTTCCTCCGAGAAGTAAATATTCCACCAGCCACAGCCGGCTGTGCAATCGTGACACTCCATGCATGTCGTGGCTGCGCCAACACATCCTGTTCCCTGCAGCGCCTCAAAAGATGCCTCACTCCGTCCACTAAGTGCATCGATGCGGGCCGTGCCTGGGCTGTGCGTGAGGACCACAGCGATGTGAGGGTCACCGAGTCGCAGCATGTTTGTTGTGACGTTGTTGCATGGCACCGGCACACACACACGCAGCGCCTGCATCCTCCCTTTTGTGTTCGCCCTCCGCCGGAGTGGCCGCACACACGGGCAGCAGCGAAATCATTTCACCCTCGACGATCCAAAATCAACACCGACATCCCTCGCCACGCAAAGATCTCAGTTGCCAGCGCGGGCTTTTACCGCTCTGCCATCGACGCTGAAAAACGGCACAGTGCACGCACTCATTCTCCTCGTGTGCAGTCAGCCATTTGGTTCACACATTCTCCGACGGGATGGCGACCATAAAGGCACGCCACAAAAGCCACTGTGATCGCACAAGCTCTTGCGATGAGCGTCGGTGTGTGCATGGATCCGCTGCTCACACGTGCTGGCAGGCAGCCTGCAGCCGATGCCCTCGTGCCAGTTCATCGGCTCCATCACGGAAAAGAGAAAACGGCCTATTCCCGATGCACTTATTCCCACCAGCAGCACCAACACGCTGGTCGCCAGCCGTCATTCCTCAGCACATCCAGGAATGCTGAAGAGTGACGTGGAGCTGTCAGCCAGCAATGCCACAATCCCCGCACACATGTCGGCTCCACCAGAGAAGACACAAAAACTACACACAACGCCCCTCACATGTTTTCCAACCATCATTCCGACACACCGCGACACGCCAAACAGAAGTATTCGTCACTCCATGCACCTCCCCACACAATCAAATAGCCCACGCACCACGCACGGCAGCAACTCACACCCGTCAAACAAGTGCTCTTCGGAGCAGTGTTGTCCACGTCCTGCAGTGGGAAGTAAACAAACGAGACAGGCCGCCAAACCCCAAAGGAGTGCCACGACTGGCCGCAAGTCAACGGAGCGCTGCCACTCAAAACAATTCAGTCCTCGTGCCCTCAGCCTCCCACCTTCTCCCACAATAGCCCCAAGAGCTGCAAACCAAACGCGCAACGCCCCTTCCCCAGCAGCAGCGGCCAACGGAGCGCAAGCCCCGCTGCACACACCACGACGATTCCACTCGTAGTGCCGACGGTCCGCAGCGCCAGCTCAGCGCCACACTCCACCGCCCAGCCGTCCCACGGAGACATCTTGCCTCCAACAAAATAAAACACCAGCGGATATTCGCCTGGGCCGCTCGCCGGACCCTCAACTTGTCTAGAGAAACCAAGCAAAACAGAAGGAGGGGGCGAACGGAGGGGCAGTGGGTTCGCAATCCACTCAGTGCTTGCTCCAACCACATATATTACATTTATATACGTATTCGGACTGCCGCTCTCGCGATACGCCGCACGTTGTTGGGGTTAGAAACACCATGGCTTACGAAGTGGCAGACTTCGGGGTCCTCCAGCCACAAAACACCGCCGCGTGGTGGGAAATCAAAAAGGGGTTGGCTGTGAAGGCAAAATTAATAATAAATAAATAATTTTGTCCTACCGCCATCGGCACCCTGATTGCGTCCATCGCGGTCATCCAATCGACCACAAGACAGAGAAAAAGTACCGCACAGAAATGTCTTCGTTTTATCAGGATGCATATTCATTTAGGCAGCCAGCCCTCGTCGCAAGCATCCTGGTCACAAGCACCTATTCTTCGGCTCGTCCACACACTTCATTTACCGCCCATCACACAACACACACAACAGGAGAGGCGAAGGATCATTACACAAAGCCAAGGCAAATAAATAAACAATAATGAGAAATCGCAGCCCACACAGGGCCCTCGCACACGCACACAAACGCCCTCACGGCATTCCTCAGAAGAAGTCAAGCAGACTGGTACTCGTAAACCATCAAAAAGAAAAAAGGTGCGTGATGCCTCGACATCGGCAGCCAGCACAGGAGAGGCAGAGTGTATAGAGCATGTCCCTGGCATAAAGTGTACAGACAAACAGAAAGTATATAGAGAGAGAGGCATACCAATTGGCATGGATTGTTTCTCTCCTGCATCCACTGCTGAGTGCGGGCCACGCAGGAGGCAACAGCAGTCGCCTCGCCGTGCAACGGAACCCATGCCGCCGCTCAGCAGAGTGGTGTCACGGCGACGGCAGCGGCAAGCAGAAG
Organism: Trypanosoma cruzi; assembly: GCF_000209065.1. Lineage (NCBI taxonomy): Eukaryota > Euglenozoa > Kinetoplastea > Trypanosomatida > Trypanosomatidae > Trypanosoma > Trypanosoma cruzi. The sequence continues at coordinate 64,681 of NW_001849373.1, forward strand.
AAGCAGCGGACAGGGACAAGCTGCTGCTGCAGCGTCATTGCCGTGGATCGGAGGCGGGGCGTCCGTCGGGTCCCTCTCCCAATCCCCGCGCCCCACCGCCGCATCATCATCGCTCCGCGGAGGGTCCACGGCGCCCTGCGCGGCATCAGCGGCATCAGGGCCCTTGGGTCCCGTGGTTGTGGCACCGCCACCGGCCCCGTCGCTGGCGGCCTCATCTCCTGCTGGTTGTCCCACAACAGACGTCACACCATCGGCGGCAACATCGTCGTTGCACGGAAGACCGCTCTTCTTCAAAGCCTCCTGCGGCGCACCGCGGTGTCGCTGGGCGAGATCACCCCGTCGCCTGTCGGAGCGTCTGGGGCGACTGCCTCTCCTCGGGCGACGGATTCTTCTGGGGTGCAGCCGAGTCGACATCCTTCGGTGGGGTGCCGCGGCCGGTCCCAATGCTCTCCGCAACGGGGACGGACGCCCCCTCGCAATCCTTGTCCAGTAACTGCCAGTGGGACCGTCCTGCTCCACACCCTCGCCTCGCCGTCCCACGGAACCACCGGAAGGAGAGTGCCGGCGGCGGCGGATATCGCGCACACCTGCGCGTGGCCACGGCAAGCAACGCTTCCCTCATCGTACGGTCGAGTGGCCCACGCAATCGTCGCCCCGTCCGTGCATGGGACCCAACGGACACCGCCCTTTTCGACCACTCTAAGACGCACCTGCATGACAAGGCACCCCAACGCCGCATGCATGGCAGCACTCAGATACGTCTCCTCCGGGTCCCTCGCATCTGTCGTGTTCGTGGGAAGCGTGTCCGGACACCACGAAGAGGGCCTATCCCCGGGCACCGCAGAAAAACACTCTCCCCGCCAAATAACAGCGTCAGCATCCCTCACGTCCAGTGCGGGATCAATGATGGGGCAGCTGTCCATCGGGCGCTTTGCTGGCATTTTATGCACACTCCCAAACACCAGCCACTGGAATACCGATCCGACGCGCAGCATTCGACGGGAACGCCCAATTCGCACAGCATGCGAAGATATTCACCCATGTTCAGTGCGGAGCAATTCCTCCGCAGCAGCGCACAGCACGAATTCCCGCACCAACGCGTCGGCTCCGCCATCCCCCTGCTCACCCTCATGCAGCCCAGGACAGCCAATGCAGCCAGCGTCAGCTCCGTGCAGTCGCCGGCACCCCAATCGCTGCCATCCACTCACCCCTCGCGTGGCACCGCGACCGGTGCGACTCCAGCGTCCTCCCGTCCCCATCGCCATCCTGCTGCTCCACGCCATCAACGTCGTCGCAGTCGTGGTGCTCCCTCGCTGCCATCGCGGCAGTCGTCGAGTGCACCACCACCAACAGCGCCCCGCCACGCACACAGGCAGCATTCCTCGCCATGCCGCGGCCTGCCATGTGCGGGCAGGCAAACCCGACAGCGTGGGCCATCAGGTACGCGGCGAGGCGGGTGGCGAGGCAGCCGTGAAATAAGGCGGCCGGGCAATGTTCATGGCGCCAGCGACGGGACGGCCATCCTCCAGCGTGGCGCACGGCAGTGCCCACACACCACCCGGCGCAGCAGCCACGTACAGCACTGTGTCAGAATTGGCAGCACCAGCGGAACAATGCTCAGCAGGCACAGTGAACCGACTGCAAACACTGCCCGTGGCGAGTGACGGCACAACCAACGAACCCTCCAGTGGCTGCACGAGCAGACGATCCGCATGCAGTTTGACAGCAGCAGGGACAACCTCCTCGGCAACAGCGTTCCCGTGCGCAGACGACACAGCACCATTCATACAGCCAAACGCGCCGTCCAATGCATTCGCTGTGCAACACCAGGAGAAGCCGCAGTGCCTCCTGCTGCCACACGGGTCCGTTGTTGGCGCCTTGATGCGGACGGGCACCCATCGGTCCCTCCAAACGACGCTGCACACCTGCAACGCATCCTGCGCTCCGAGAGGCACGTCTCCCACCACACCCGGGGAAGCCCACACGCCGTCGGCACGCACCGCATCGTCAAGGAAACAGGGATACGTCAGGATGACAGCAGGACACCCGCCGGCAATTCACATCGCAAGCATCATCACAAGCAGCAGCAGCAGCACTGCAGGCCATGGTGAGGTGTGGGGCGACTCAAGCATTGTTGTGACTGTTAAAGAATTATTTCGTGGCTTGATGAGGCATTATTAACCGATATCATGGACAGGGGTGGAGGGGAAAATAAATAAAGGCACAAAAAGAAGTTGCAGGAGTCGAAAGAACAGGAAAGCCTCCAGATAAAAAATAAGCCTGTAACCATGCAACGGGAAAAAGACCAAAAAGAAACTAGGAACGAAAAAAATGACGTTGACGGCTGTGCATGACTGTTTCTTCGTCTCCAACCATAAATTGTTGTGTGTGTCTCAGCATTATTCCCATATCCTTCTTTTTCTTTTTCTTCCCCCTCCATCTCTCTCTCTCTCTTTTTTTTTTTTTTTTGTTTTATTCTTCTCGTAAAACTCTATATACATATTATTGGAGCCACAATTCAAAATATTTTCTTTTCCCTCTCCACATCATCTGGTATTTATATATCTTCCTTTTCACCCGTCATTCATTCTGCCGTTATCATTTCATTTCATTCCTCTCGGTTTTTTTGGGCCATTTGCGGGCAGGTGCTGTATCGTTGCGCTTGTCACTACCATGAGTATCCGCCTCAGTTACTCCACAAGGCGATAGGAGACATTGTAGTGACCAGGGCCGGGTGCTCGCGGGTACTTCCGCTGCCATCGCTCCGACTGCAGCCGGTGTCCACAGAATTGGGTTTCTTTCGTGATTTGCTTTTCAAACACAGGCACCGACTTGCCTCTCCGCGGCAGATCAATGTTGTACACCGTGTGGGCGCCACAGCCTGCCGTGGAGAATATTTTGGCACGCTTCTCACGTGACACTTGCGTCTCAATCATGGGATTTCCCTTCACTCGAGACTCTACAAGCTTGCGATTGCTTGTATCGTACCATAGGTCCTTTGTTATGAGCGGCGGCAGTGACACGGTGGAGACCACACCAAAATCCACTGTGCGCTCTGTCCTTGGCTTAACCCACCTGAGGTTTGGCACTTCACCAATTTCTGTCGGGTTTGGTCGGTGCAGTGGTGCATGTCCGGGGGCTTTTGCATGGATAATAGCGCATGGTGTACGTGCGGTGACCTGTGTAAACTCAACATTCTCCGGAGCCTCACAAGACTTCAGTGGCGCCGAAGTACTCCGGCCAACCATTGTCGAAAACCGCCGTACCCTCCTCGCCTCACATTGATCAAAGATGCTCTTCGGGAAGTTAAGGTCTCTCTCAATGGAAACAGTATTATCGGGTGCCTTCGGACGTTCGTCGTGGCCGTCCTCTGGAACTTGCGCTGCCATGGTGACCACACGTCTGCGTGGTCGCACCATATTCAGGGCGTTCGTGACATCAATGTACTCAGGCACCGATTGGTACGCGGGTGGCTTGTTCAGCCAATGTCCCTCACGTCCAGTGTCACGGTCCATGCAGACCAAGCGATGTGGATGGCTTGAGATGTCCGTAGCCACGTTATACATGCCCACTGTTGCGGATGTCGCCATGCATTCATGACGACGCTCGGTGAGTTTGACATCAAATTTCACGGGGCAGCGGGAGCGTTTCACGGTGGAGCGTACATCTGCATACGGGTAGTACTGCAAATCCTTTGCAGGGCTGCAAAGAGCCGGACTTGCTCGGGCTGTTTTAGAAATAAACATGTGGCTGCCTTTCACCTCAGCCGGCGATCGAGTGGGTGAAAAAGTAGTAGTATCAATGGGAGTCGCACGTTGTTCCTTGTACGCAACGGTGCTGACCCCAAATGTTTTCGTGCTCTCTGCCATTACAAGCGTCACCGACACTGATGATTTCTGTGGTTCCACAAGGCCTTCGGGGGTTCCACTGGAAACTTCCTCCTGCTGCCGTTTTTGTGGTGCTGCATATTCAATAGGAGACATGTAGCCACCCACCACGCGCGGCTCAACCTGCGAGTACCGCAGATGGTAGTGGCCAATATCCGGTTGTCTTACTCCAGGAATACCGGATGATGTTTTGAAGCGATCCGTCGTGAGAAAACTTGAGGTGCCCTTGCTTGCAACACGTCGCGATGCGTTCGTGCACGCAGGCTGTTGTGCCTCAGCCAAACTCACCGCACGAGAGCAGGCTGCCAGGTCGCCTTCCTCTGGGACGCCTGCATCCAAAAAGGCGGAGGCGGTGGCCCAGTACTTCTGCGCAATTTCATCCGAGATGGCGGCGGCATCGACGAGGTGTTTGGTGGAGAGCGTGCGAAGTGTGGGCTCCAAGTGCCTCGCATCATCCGGGTGTGGGGCGCTGTCTTCCGTCGCCGCCGCCTGTCGTGCCGCCCGCAACGCGTCAATGCGGTATGGACGAAAGCTGCTGATCAACTCGTCATCATCCGCGATGCGCCGGACGGTGTCCGCTGTGGGGACCATGCCGATGATCGTGTTGTACCCCGCCCCGCCAATGACGGTGCCGCCCATATCCGCGGAGCCCTCGTCCGCCGTCTTTGTGAAGGACGGCGCCAGTGTGCGCAGCGTCGGCAGCTGCAGGCCGCGAACGGCTGCGACCTCCCACGCAGTTTGATACTCGCGCTGCAGCTGCAACTGCCTGTCCCGCTCCTTCTTCGCAACGGAGTGAGACTTTTTTTCAATGCCAGCGAAAATGTGGGCGTGGGCTCGGCTCGCATCCATCATGCGGCCCACGTGACTTTGGCAGGGCTGCGCCGCCGAAATGATGCGCCGCAACGCTGTCGGGTCATCAATTTTGCTCTCCTCCAGCGCCACCGTCCCCATCTGTGTCCTTCTTTTTTTTCTTTTTTTTTTTTTTTTAAGAGGGTGCTTCTCAGCAACGCAGGGGTTCACCCGAAAAGTCCCCAACACACACACAAAGAGAGGGACACGCGTGTACGTGCCAACAAACAACACCAGCAACCGCAATCAAGAAGGAAAGAGTGAGAAGAAAAAAAAACGAAAATATTGGCGTTGATGCCGGCAGAAACGAGGCGCCTGGCCCACACATGCAGGCAGACAACATGCAGGCATGCGATTTCGTTGTCGCTCCGCCAAAGACACACACAAACACACACGCACGCACATACACGCACAAAATACTCTCACACACACACACACAGAGAGAGAGAAAAGAAAAGAAAAGAAAAGAAAGATAAGTACATGCACACGCATACATGTTTATAATGATCCCTCCAATTTCTTTTTTTTTTTCTTCCTTTCGTTTCCTGACCTTCTTCTACTGGCCTCTTCGCTTGCTCATTCTTCTGCCTTCTCTCTCTCTCTCTCTCTCTCTGTGTGTGTGTGTGTGTGTCTCTCCCTTTGCCCTCTCAAACCAAACCCACCGGTGACCGAAAGAGTAGAGCAAAAGGAAAAATATAATAACAATAAAAAAGAAGGCACACAAACACACAAACACAAACAGACAAAAAAAAAAAAAAAAACGGGGCGCTCTTCAAAAGCAAAACAGTCAAACACAAGACAACATCTCCTCCACTCCTCCCATTCTCTCCCTCTCGGTCCATCACGTACAACACCCAACACTTACAATAATAAAAAAAAAAAAAAAAAAACCCACATGTTCGCAATAAAGAAGACAAAAAAAAAAAAAAAAAGATGTATGCACGCAAACAGAAATATTATTATTATTATTATTATTTAAACACACGCATTCATATGAATTTCTTTACGCCGTCTCGCTTAAAAGATGGCCATCATTTACTTGCAACGCCTCCATCTATCAGCACAAATATATATATATATATAGAGAGAGAGAGGTACAGAGGTACAGAGGTACAGAGGTACAGAGGTACAGAGGTACGTATACATACATACATACGTTGAGAAATAAAAGGGTTCAATAAAATACAATACATCTCATATATAAACAAAAAACAAAAAAAGATATGCAGCACACATTTCACACTATTGTAATGCTCCATAAATCCTTGACTCATATGAATATCCCTCTCCCCTGTCCTCCCCTCCACCCACCCACCCACACACACACACAAAAAAAAAAAAAAAAAAAAAAAAAGTAAAAGAGAAATAACAATCCAATGTACATGTTTATGTACCTTCCTTTTTGTTTGCTTGTTTTTATTCATTCATTCATTCATTCATTCATTCCCTTCCATACATGCGCACACCAAAAAAGGAGAGATGTCACCTCTCTCTCTCTCTCTCTCTCTCTCTCTTCCTTCAGCCGCTACCACCATCACATGACGCAATTTCCCTCCATTGCGTCACCCTTGCAATGCAAGACAACACCCCGCCCCTACTCCCTCAATCTCTATCCTCAAACCTTATTTTCTCTTTCTCTTCTTCTTGTTTTGTTTTGTGTGTTTGTTTGCCTCTATTATTATTATTATTTGTAGTAGTGGTAGTAGTGGGTTTGGCTTGCAACACACAATTTATGACCGGCAACTCATCTCCTCCCATCCTTTCAGCGTCCCTCACCCCCCTCTTCTGCCCCCTAACCCCCACTCAAATACACACACATACACACACACACATACCCTATCCATACAATATATATTACATGTATGGATGGACGTATGCTTCCTCTGCATCCAAGCTTCAATGTAGAGCAAATATATATATATATATATATCGTTTCTTCAACTGCGTTCCGTTTCATCCCTCATCTTCACCCCGCAAACTATTTCACTTCCAGTTTGCATCAAATTTTTGTTTTCCTCTTCTTATTTATTATTATCATTTGTTGTTGTTGTTGTTGTTGTTGTTTTTGTTTTTCCACCTTCTTCGTTTCATTCCTTTTTATATATATATTTATTTATTTGGATATATATATGTATGTATGCGTAAATATGTTTGCCTCTCTTGCATTGTTATTTATTTATTTATTTATTTATTTATTTATTTATTTATTTTTGCTGTGGCTGTTGTAATGCTATCAATTTCCTTCAACACCCTCCCCCCTCATGCTGTGTCCGTATGTGCGTATATATGTACAGTACATATATATATATACATGTATGTGTGTTCGTAAGTAAATATTTCCAATAAAAGGAGGAAAATCCATGATGGATGGCTGACTTTCCCTTTTCTTCGTTTGGTTTCTTTTTTCTTTTTCCTTTTTTTTATTTCCTTTTTTTGTTGTTGTTTTTAAAAGCACTCCGCAATCGCCCGAACCGTCAACAAGACATCCATGAAGGAGTTATACAACGGCACAGGGGCGAGACGAATGACATTTGGTGGGCAGTGACTCACAATAACGCCCTTGTCGCAGAGTTGCCGCTCCATACGATCGGCGTCACTGTCCTCACCGGAGTTACACTCATACGCGTCCTTTGAAGAGTGCACATCGGCCAGTCGGTTAGGCAGAATGCGAAGTGACAGTTGTGCCCCACGTTGATTGGGGTCAACGGGTGTAATGACCTCAATTGACCCTTGTGGAACCAACTCACTCAACAACAGCTCCATGTAAGATGTCAACAACATGGACTTCTCACGTAGTGGCCCCATCCCAACCTCAGCCATGAGACGGATGCTTGGCAGCATCGCCATCATGCCGACAGCAGAGACGTTGCTAATTTGAAAACTCGCCGCTCCTTCTGCGGGCTCAAAGTTATGATGTAGACTAGCGCGGTTCCGGCGATCATGGCCCCACGAACCACGTAACGGCTTCAACTCATTTTCCACCGAAGTGTGCTTGCTGTGCACAAACGCACCACCAAGGTTACTGGGGCCACTGTTAAGATATCTGTAATTACACCAACATGCAAAATCCACTTCCCAGTCATGCAATTTCAGTGGGACATTCCCCACAGCGTGGGAACAATCTACACCGACAAAAATACCCTTTTCATGGGCCGCCTTTGTGATGGCTTGAAGGTCATAAAATTGTCCGGTTAAAAAGTGAACGGCACTCAACAAAATAACCGCAATCTCATCCCCACGTTTCTCAATAACAGATAAAAACTGCTCTATTGGAATATTCACTGGACTGCTTTCCCAGCTCTCATGGTTTGCGGCACTCACGTAAATGAGATCCTCCGCTGGATTCATCCCCCGTGAATCCAACTGGGATATGATGGCGTAGGTGCTACTGGGGGAAGCATGGTTCCCTGTCACAATCCGCCGCCGCTTTCCTTTTGGCCTGTAAAATGCCATAAGAAGCAAATGCAGGTTGACTCCAAAGGAGTTCATTGTGATCACCTCACTCTCTTGTGCCCCCACAATCGCCGCAATCTCCTTTCTACCCAAACTTTCCAACTCTTCCCATGGGTTTGGGTGTTGATAGTTACCCATCACACCGAGGTCACGCCACTTCTTCAGCACCCCACCGACATTTGATTCTACGTCCTTGTGCTGCAGTCCTAAAGTGTTACCGCTGACGTACACGTAATCCCCACCATCTCGCCTCTTGGGAAAGTGAAAGGCCTCACGGTGCTCATGTAAAGGATCGGTACGATCCATAAACTCGGCAAAGCCATTCTCCGTAATGGAGAGACCTTCCGCACGAGCCGTGCTAAGCAGTTTTTCCGTGGCGTTATTACGCATAAGAAACAAAATATAAATATGTTTTATAATGTCTGTCACACTTGTCGGGGATGTACACTCCTGGCAACGAATTTGTCCTGTGAGGATATCACACAAATCCTCCTCTTCCTCTCTCTCTCTCTCTCTCCGTTGCACACACACACACACACGCAAAGTCTCTCCCCACACGCCTCTTCTTTCACTTTATATATATATATATATATTTATATGTCTACAGAGGCGTGTGTGTGTGTATATATATATTTAGGTACAAGTATTGCAAAGGGTGACTGTATCAACTTCTGTGTTTAACTGTGTGAGTGCGTACTGGAGTTGAAGTAAACTATTAGGACGGAGAAATTAATTTCCCTGCTCTATTGCTCCCTTTCCTCCCCGTTTCCTCCCACTTGTAGAAACGGACATACACACACACACACACACAAAGAAAAAGAGAGAGAGAGGGAGGGAAAAAAAAAACATATAGACAGAAAGACGTAGAAAGAGGAGAAAGACCAAAAAAAAAAAAAAAAAGTGTAAAAAATAAAATTTAAATTAATCCCTCTTTTCGTTTCCTTTTTTTGTGGGTATATTTATTTATTTGTCTCCCCCTGCCATGTTTGATCCCTCCACACTCACTGACCCGTCCACACACACACACACACACACACCGTCTCCCTGAACCATCCGGCCTCACCAACTCCTCCTTGCATATCCTCCCTCGCACTGCCGATATGTACACGGAAGTCAGGAGGAAGGGGGAACGAAAAAGAAGAAAAAAAAAAAAAAAAGGACAGCTGAAACAAAAAAATAATAAATAAATAAATAACAACAGGCAGGCAGAGTCGGACGGCCACAGACAACAGGGGATGACTGCACACTCAAACAAACACACACACAGTCCCCTCCCTCTTCTTCACTGCCTTTTCACGTCCCTCTCACAGACGTGACGGCAAGAGCTCCAGCTCACCAATACATGGTGCGTGGGCGTCGGGAATATCCCACCGCAGGTTTTCCCAAAAGTCCTGCGAAAATGCCTTCAGATACCACGCCACCGTCTCTTCATATCCCTCCTCGAACCTCACCTCCTGTCTCCATCCCAACTCCTGCAGCTTCTCTACGCTAATGTCATAACGCTCGTCGTTAAATTCACGGTCCTTCACAAATACAAGATGCCTTGAGACCTCCTCTTCGCTGGGGTCCGCCAGTGGCTGCCTCTCTCCACACTTGTGCGCTCGCACATATTTAACGGTCATACGGGCAATATCCAGCACACTCTTCTCGTCACAAGATCCAATATTGTACACATCACCAATAAACCCATGGTTAATAATTGCAACAAATGCCCGCGCCACATCACTTGCATGTATAAATGTGCGCTTATTGCTACCATTGCCCTGAATAGTCAGTTTCTTTCCAGCATTCATAAGCATAATAAACCGAGGTATGAGCTTTTCTGGATACTGGTATGGTCCATACACATTATTTCCACGGGTAATGATGCAAGGCAGTCCAAACGATATATGGTACGACTTCACAATGTACTCTACTGCCGCCTTTGTTGCCGCATATGGATTGGTTGGATTTAATGTCCCCTCCTCCTTCTTGGAGTCCGTTACCTGTCCATACACCTCGTCTGTGCTAACATGAATAAACTTTTCTATCCTACCATACGTCCGGGCGCACTCAAGAAGCACATGCGTCCCAAGGACGTTATTATACGTGAAGGAAAGACTATTACCAAAACTATTGTCCACGTGGCTCTGCGCCGCAAAGTTAATGATGGTATCAATGTCATGATGACGTAGTACATACATCACAAGATCCGCGTTGGTAATATTCCCCTTGACAAAGTGGTAGTGGGGGTCACTGGGGTTTTCAATCGACCTAAAGCTGCTGCAGTAGTCCACCTTGTCAAGGTTGTACACATGCACCCCAGAATGCGTTCGCATCAAGTGGTTGATGAAATTGCTCCCAATAAACCCCAGACCCCCCGTCACGAGAAGATGACGCAGCGGCCTGGTGTCCGTCAGCCGCGTCCTCCGACATTCGACATCCTCCGGTCGACGAAACATGCATGTGGAGCCACGGCGCCCCCCTCTTCTCCCCAGAGCCAACTGATCCGCTATGCCGCTCGCCTCCCGTTGGGTAAAGCGCGCGATCGTGGCGGCTTTCTTGTTTCGTCCGCACGGCCCACCCCAACCACGCGAGGACAGCAAAGACAACGGGTCGAAGGGAACATACAACAAGAAGACACACACACACAAACAAACACATAAGCAGGCACACGTGGAGTACGCATTTTGAATGCCCCACCCACAAATTCAATAATAACAATTTTTAAAAAAAATTTTACAAGCAAGTCTTTCCCCCGCACTTTCACATCCCATTCCCCAACACACCAGCAGCGACACGCGAGGCGCATGTCCAGAACGCCTCGTTTCACACTCTTGTGTCGACTGCTCAACGACAACCGCTTCCATGAGCAAACTGCAGCAGGAGCGGAACGTCGTGTAAAAATAAATTCGAAAACAAAAGGCAATAAAACATAGCATCCATCACCATCCGCTCCACGAGAACAGAGAGCAATGATGACGGCACAAAAAAGAAACAAAAAGAAAATCTCTCAGAAATGATGTCACAAAAAAAAAAAACACGTGGCGATGCCCCGCACAGCACCTCCAATGCGATCGTCCCCTTCCCAGTCACACCGCAGAGCTCGTAGAAGAGAATCTCCACGGGGTGTCTCAGGGAAAAGCACAAGACCGCTTCACCCACCCCACACACAGCACGTGAATCTGTACACGACGCCCCCCACCTGGCGCCGATATGCCTTCCTGTGACGAAATACCGCGATGGCCTCCTCCCTCCCTTCTCGCTCACCCCCACTCGGGCACCCGACAACATCACACCGCCGCCAGCCGCTTATCGACGTGCTGTCCGTGTGTTGCGCACAAGCAATCACCCACGACACGTGAACAAAATCCTCCAAACCGTTAAAATATGCCGCCAAATGCTCGTTGGGCTGCCTCATCGTGCCGGCTGTGGCGCGGTGCGCTTTGACTCCCGTCGCCCTGGCGGAGAAGTCAGCTCCTTGAGCTTAGGGTGGATTCACTCCACAGCGCCCCCATTCGTGGGTGCGACCGCGCCAAACACATCCAGCGACCTCCACAAAATGCATTCCTCGCCATGCATTAAGAGCTTCAAGACATCGGCCGGCGGTGTCATCGTTACCAAACAAATCAATATTTTGCGCCCGCTCGCAGTGGGGACCGCAGTGTCGAGGAATATCCCGTTCCATTTATGCTCCATCACCCAAATGAACTTCAGAGGTTTGTGCGACGGACCATCACTGTAACGCATTTCCCCACTTTTCACGCCAATGTAGTCATGAGCATTTGATGAGGCAATCCATTCCACGGCTCCCTCGCAGCGGAAAGGCGTGCATTAGTATCTCTCTCACTGAACAGTTCGCGGAGGATGGATCCCATCCCATCCATGTAGCCTCTTACCTCCTGCCAGTATTCCACCTGCGCCTCAGCTGACTGATCTCGCTTCTTCCACACGCACATTGCCTTCACATCACTCTCCTGTGGGCAATTCATTATGATCCGCCTGCCCCTCAAATGCTTCTTACATCCTCTGTCGGCACTCTCCTCCGGCGGCATCACCACAATCATGCCCCATCCCCTGGGAAGCAAACGAGCAGACGGTTCATGAATAGGCTCGGCCACGTTGTGGATGATATACCCCCTCATCCAACGCCCAGAAAATTCCTCCACAGCTCTCAAACCCGCTTCTTCACCAATGTAATGTGACACATTCTGGGTAGCCTTGTCAAACATGAATGTTCGATCCGCAATGCGGTACGCAACCACTTGAAGCTTCTTGACATCGTAGTGCAGCAGCTGGTAGAGGAGGTACGAGCCGGCAGCCATCGATTTCCCGATCCCGGGCGCCCCAATCAAGAGACGCTGCTTGGGTGAAGAATTGAGAGCCAAATCAAAATTGCCGAACCACTCGGTTAGATCGCGCTTCACGATCTGCCACACTCGATCCACCTCACAGTTCACATAGCAGTCACGAATCGGTTTACTTAGCAGCCAAGAGTACGGCCATGCCCAGTCCGAGGTGAGCACCATCAGTCTGAGATGTGCTGAACCGGACTGCTCCACACTGTCATCCTTTTCAAGCGTGTTGCCAACTTCCTTGTACGTCCATGACTGTGGTGGTTTTCCCTCATGCACCTCCATTCCCGTCCCCTCGCCGTCGGGAAGTTCCATGACATGATGCCACCCCGCATTGCACACAGACTCGTAGCATCCATTCTGCATGTATGCCCTTCCTTGTTTCGGTGCCACCTTAAGGGCTGCATTGAGTTTTAGCCTTGCAAAAGGAGTGCACATGTCCTTGCGTTCAAAGTTCCCCCATTGTTCAAGAAAGATCACACCTTCGCGATAAAGTCTGTACGTATCTCCCCTAATCTTGTAAGTCTCTTGCAGCGCGTGACACTCTGTCAAATTGAGAATTTGTCCAAGCAGCTGCGGATCCTGCACGTAAGCCTTGGGCTCCATTAAAAATACTTCCATCGTCACATTGTATTCTTCATCGACAACTGCGCTGGGGCCGATATGCCCCCGAAGAAAATCATTCAGTCTTATCGGCTCGACCTCCAACTCTCCCTCCAGCAGCACATCTTTCACCTCACTGTCAAGTCTCCAATATGGCCGCTGCTTTTCCCGCACTCTTCTGCGAGGCACAGCGGGTTGGCCACTACGGGACACCCACCTCGCTCTCGCCCGACTAAGTTCCTGCAGCACCGTAGACGCGGGACTCGTCCCATTATCGTCATTTCCTTCCCCGTGACGCCCGGACATTCTTTCCGCTGTCTTCGTAGCCGGTTTCACTTGGAGCTGAGCCCCGGCAGGCAATCAGAAGAAGGACGAGAAAGAGAAAGAGAGAGAGAGAGAATAGGCACAGAAATGGCCGACAATCACAACAAAAGCGTCATCCACACGGTGCGGGGCACAGCGTGCAACGCACACCACATGCAAGAGGGCATGGGTTTATCGCCCTCGACACACAAACAACTGGGAAGAGAACGCAGCGCAGTGAGAACCACACAGAGACCCTGAACCGTACACGCCACAGCAGCGACGCATCATGGCAGGCTCCCACGCAAGGAAAGAAAGCGGAATGCATTTCTCGATGCAATCTGTGCGACGTGCGCGACGCCAGTCGAATTCGTTGCCTTCTTTTTATGCGTTCGTCATTCAGATCCGCGTGCGCGAGTACGCGGCCACCGCTTCTCCCTCTCAGTCCCCCTGTTGCTACTGTCACCTCGCCGGGGGGGAGGAAAACCGTCAGCGCACATCGCCATCACCGGGCATTGCTGATGGCAGATGCAGCCACATAGAATGAATGCGTTGCCACATTGCCAATCAAACTTGACACCGCCTCGTGCGGCAGGGATGCAGGCATCATTATTCCTGCAAATGTTTTCTGCCAAAAACAGATGCAGCCCCGTCACATTCCCCGCGACACTTTTTGGTCCTTCCCACAGAAGTGTCGGCAATTCCAAGTCCTTGGAGATGAATGAAGTGACAGAGGAAAGGTTGTTCCCTCAGCAGAGAGAGAAAGACGGCAAAGAAAAATGCACGCGGGTTCCTTCAACAACAGAATAAATAAAAGCCACACGAAGGGTGGTGAAGGCACGTTTTTTTCTTTTTTCAGTAGTGGCTTCACAGAATGAAATAAAAACAAAGACATAAAAATACGAAGCAGGAAACATTAACCCCCACACTCCACAGGGAACGAAAAAGAGCTCGTCATATTTCACACCACTCACACACACATGCACAGGCAAGTCCTTACAGAAGAGGTGAAGAAAGCAGTTTGGGCGCCCTGCCGGCTGCATCACTCCATTCAATTTCCGTGCGATGATGTGGCCACAACTCCTACTTGCTGCCAGCGTTTGTTTTGGCGTGGGAGCGCGCCGTGACGGTAATCTTCTTCACGGAGGGGTGAATGGACCGCTCAATCTTGTCCGCCTTCTTCTTGTCCGCGACGACGAGGGTGTAGAGGTAGCGGCTGCAGCGCACCTTGAACTTTGTCTGCGCAGGGTTGTGCTTCACCTTCACACATCTGGCGTCCTTGCGGGAGCAGATGGCGAGGAACTCCTTCAGGTTCTTGATTTCGCGAGGCATTTCCCTCCTTTAAAAAATAATAAAAAATAAAAAATAAAAAAAAACAGTGGAGAAGAAGAAAAAGGAAAAAAGGCATGTGTAGTTGTTATTAATGGGTTTTTTGTAGGGCGTGTGAGAGCATGTGGTGCACGAATACAACACGGCCACTCTGCCTGTGCTCTCCAGAGAAAAAATAAAGAAGATAATTTAATTATATATACATAGTCAGTGGCAAGAAATATGCATGTACATAAATAAATAAATAAATATATAAATATATATTTATGTACAGGACACAAAAAAAGAGGGGGATATTTCTATGCATGCATGTATGTATGTATTTGAGTCTATATTTCTGCGTATTGTTATTAATAAAATTATTATGTCTGCAAACAAACAACAAACAACAAAAAAAAAAAAAAAAACGATGGGGAAGTAGTCTGTTTTATTTTATTTCCCCACTCCTTTTATCTTCTCTATCTTTTACTGATCGTTTCTGTAATGGCACTGTAAATTGAGATGCATGTCTGCAGAATGTATGGATGTATATTATCAATGCATTTGCCACAAAGAAGTGGCTGTTCCAATCCAAAGTAAATTCTATGTTGTCGGTGATCATCATAACCACCAAAAATACAGCGGAAAGTGAACCCACATGTTAAAAAAAAAAAAAAAAAAAAAAAAGCAACAAGCGGTTCGTCGTACGTTCCGCTGACGTCATGCGGTTTATTTATGTGCATTTATTTTATTTATTTATTCACAAAAGTGCCCACTCATATGTATATATATGCATGCATGCCGACCAGAAGCCATATACATACATGTACATGTATATGGATGGATGGATGGATGGATATAAGAAAAATAAAGAAAATCGGCAGCTGACAAAACAATGGCAAAGTTGTGTTGTGTTTTACAGTCCGGCAATTTTCTTCAGTTCCCGTAAGACTTCACTAAAACGATTCTCTGAACCATCTAAACCAAACTCTATGCGTTCCTGTCGCAGTAACTCACCGCGGGTGGTAAGTGCACTCTGCATCGACTCCAATGACCATGTGCCGTTAAAAGAAAAAAGTTCCTCATTTCTACATCGCTGTGGCCGAGAAATAATACCAAGATCTGCGAAACTATCAATCGCAGACGCAATGCCTGCCGCATTCATCATTGGAAATCGTTGCTGACCCATAAGTGCCGTGTACATGCGGTGGACCTCACGCATCGCAAATGTGCCCGGCTCTGTTTTACCCGCTGCAGCATCGGTCCTCACACGACGTGTCGTTGATGTCACGCCGGCCACATTTGACTGCGCAAGACTTTTATCCCGCTGCTGTCGGAGTGCCAAGACAACAAGGCAGCTGAGAACATATAGCATCTGCTCTGGCATACCCGCAACGTACTCAAAGACGCGATCGCTCACGACAGCAGTACCACGTAATACTTTTTGGCTCTGCGCGAGTGTCATGACGGCGGCGGGAGAGGCTGGCGACGTATTGCCCGGAACCGCGCCAGCGCGTGTGATGCCACTACCGCTGCGACGCTGCGGGGTTTCGTCATTACGCACGTCACCTCGTTTGATTGCCTCATCACGAGCCTCTTGCTGGGCTGTGTGGACAAGGCGGCGGGACATGGAAGCCACTTGGCGAACATCACCGGAGTATTCGTGGACGGCTTTCTTGGCAATGTACGCTATCAAAGCCGGACTCAACTGCACCTGCATCCGTTCCTTCTCCGTGAAATCTACATTGGCCACAATTCTTGCACAGATGCGCTCCAACGTCTGTGCGCTATACGCCTCAAAAGGAAGCTCCTTCAGTAGCATGTACGGGACATGTACCAACTCGCGTTGATTGGAGATGAAGACGAGGGCCAGTTGTGATGCATGCTCCACGGAAAGCGCGGCCAGTGCAGTTAACAGGCCACGGGCACCGGCTCGAACGTACTCCACCTCGTCTAGCGCCAGAACATGGAGCGGTACTTTCAACACGCATTTTTTCAAAGCCGTGGGTTCTGTGACATGTTCGACGGCGGAATCCCGCAGGAGAAGTTTCCGTGCCGCTTCAGCGGCCACACCACGACGCTTATATGCGGTGACATGCCGTGGAAGTGCTTCAATTTCACTCAACAAATTCCGCGACGACGCATCGAGACGAGGCTGGGCCACACGAAAGCAGCTGGCAATGGCATCACACAGCTGCTGCGACGTCATATCGGCACAGTTGACATAGTGGCATTGTATGCGACGGTCGGCTTCCAACAGCCGCAGTGTAGCGGCCGGCAGTGGGGAAGACGAAGAAACGAAATCGCCTTCCGGTGATGCGTCCCTGGCGCCAACTGAAATTCGACCATTCGCAGCGCCTTCCAAAGTGTCCACGGCGTCTTCACTCTCATTTTCACCGCGACGTCGTTTAACCGGTTTCCGCTTCACGATCGCTGGGGAAGGCGAGTTATCGTGACTGCTGTGACTCTTACTTCTGCCGCTTCCACAGCTGCCGCGTCCTCCCGCGCTTGTCCGTCCGACTACCTTGTCACATGCCATCGGACGGTGTGAGACACATCGCATCGCACGAAGAATTGTTGAGGTCTTACCGCAGCCACAGGCGCCAAATACAAAAAGTGACCTGCAGTGCGACATCCGTAATCGTTCCTCAATGAATGCATGAACGGCGTTGTACTCCTGTTCCCGTTCCAACAGCGGTGCCTTCTCCATTATCGCTTTCTTAAGATATAAATCTCTATTTGACCAATGTGGATGTTATTAAATGATATGTCTCCCAGTCCCCGCTTGTATGCCTGGCAGTGTTGTTGTTGTTGTTTTCTGTCCTCTCTATCCCCTCCCTCCCCTGTAAATGTATCGACGTATAATGACACTTCTAGCCGTCTCTATGCACAAATAAATAAATAAATATTTATATACCGATCAATGTTGGCTGTAGATATGCGTCTATTGTAACTCTCTATGCAGTGTCTAGTCTATATATAAATATATAAATAAATATATATTTTTTTATGCGTTGTATTCACCTCAGTGTCTCCTTTTTTTTTTTTTTTTTGTCTGTGTGTGTGTGCTGTCATGGAAAGAAAAAAAAAAAAAAAAAGGAAAGAGAAAAGAAAAGAGGAGTGACTGGCAGCGTCGCACGGGAAAACGTCAAGGCATGCAGGCAACAAAAAGGAAAAAACAAAAACTGCAACTCCCACTCCCACACACACACACACTGTCTCTCCTATTTTTCAATTTGCTCTCGATTCCGCGTTTCCCAAGGCATACATACGACTGTGCTTAATTGTTGCTCACCCCCCTCTTCTTCCAGTTGTTGGTTTCAAAGGGAAAGTTCAATTCTTCTTTTCTCTTCTTTTCCTTTTTTTTTTTCTTTCCTCTCTCTCTCTCTCTCTTTTAAAAGATCGTCAGTGCCGCAAACACGGCGTAGAACAGAAACATGGGGTAGAGAACAAGATACCGCTGCTTTTCCATGGAAAGTCCATTCACAAACATCGCTGTGGCGCACCACGCGGACCAGAGTACAATCAACAGCGCCGGTGGCAGCATCGTTTTACCAATGTATCCAAACAACCAGTACGCAAATGACTGAAAAATAGCCAAAATGACGTTTGGAATGAGACAGTACCCCAGAGCACTAATAACAAACTGCAACGCAACACCGTGGTCCGTCATCAGTGAAAGAAGGAACTTCACAAAGACAATCCCAAGAACGGAATGGCCATAAATGGTGCTGAACTCCAATTTTCCTTGTAAAGATAATAGAAAGGCAAGAGTAATGGCAAAGACGATGGGTCCAGCAAGGTCCATGTCTTCTACTGCTTCCAATGCCATGGCCCGAAAGGGGTTTAGAACCGCCAAGGCCTTACAACGTATTTGGTGGGGAAAAATACCTAACTCCTCCAATAACGGGAGGTCATCCTCAGGGTAGCCAAATCGCTGCTGATAAAGTGGAACAGACTCTTGCCGTGCGCTACTTGCAAATGCATCGTGGGGCAAAATTACATTTAACAACGATGCCACAAACCCGGTACGTGGAGACTGTGACGGCGGCACTCCGGCCGAGGATGGTTGTTGGTACGGTTTTTGTTGCTGTTGTTGTTGTTGATGTGGTTGTGATTGATTAAAAGGCTGAGGTGCATGCAATGCGCTCTCATGGAAAGCGGGTGCCGGTGATGCCATCATCGTGACTGAAAAGGAGTTTGGTTGTTGTAAAAAGGGTTTCGATGCTACCGATGGTAGAGGTGATTCTTTCCTCGTAGCATAATGCCCAAAGGAGGGACTGTTATTGGTACTACTTGTGGCCGACATTCTACCAAAGGCCTTTGGTGAAGTGCATGAATCCCTCCTCGAGGTGGTCGGCGTCACGACACCAATCGACATGACATGTGAATGTGAGCCCTGCTGCGATTCAAGTGTTCTCTGGGAGCTCTCCTCGCCATTAAAGAACTGACTACTAGTGATATGTGTGTTATATCCTGTCTGCACTCTGGGTGGCATGCCTGCAGGATCCACGTAGACACCACCACCACCTCCTCCTCCTCCTCCAACATCAACACCGTTTGAGTAGGGCTGATAGAAAAAGCCATCTGGTTGCGTTTGATACTGTTGGTGCGGCGGCAACGGCAAAGAAGGAGTCAACGGGTTCTGTTGGTTTTGATAAGGGGGTGGCTGCTGTGAATAGTGCATGATATCTGAAGTTACTAAGAATACCCTTTAAAAGCTGCACAACAAGCACAAAACACAAAGAAAAGGGTTCAATTTAAGGCGTACACAGGCAACAAAAAAGAGAGGCGGTAATTGTATAGACCCAATGGTACCCACATGAATGGCATGCGCAGACACACATGTAAAAAAAAAAACAGCGGAAGACTCACCCGAGCACATCGCTCTTCCTTTCTCTCTCGCTCGCTCTCTTTCCTTCCCTCCCTCCCCATCTTCTCTCTCCCCACTTTTTACCACATTCCTTGCATTGCCTGTTATACAGATTTACCCGCATCGTGCCTGTCAACACCCTCTGTCCCTCCTCTTTTTGCTGCGCCGGCGTCATGTTTTGGGGGAAAATGGCGCCATCCATCCGTCACGCCCTTCAGTCCAACTCGGCGGTACCGCCAGCCTCCACGGCCCCCACGGCGTCGCATGTCCCCCTCTCATTCCCAACGCCACCACGCTCCGTGGTATGACGTTTATGCCTATTCACGGGCCCCCTATTCCCTGCGCCGCTACTCGTACGCTCCTCAAAGAGGGAAATCCCTTTCGTAATCCCCACGCGTGCGGTGGCTGCCAACCCCTTGGAAATCGCCACTGTGAGAATGAGCTGCAGGACGCCGGAAAGAAGTGGTAACGGGCCAAAAAACAACAAGACGGTGCAATATCCAGCGACAACACCAACTAAGAAGGAAGGCAACTGCCTCAACAGAACCTGCGGGGCGTACCGCAGCACACTTGCGCTAAGTTCCCAAGTCCCAAGCATTCCCTCCGGCTTCTGTCCCCTTCTCGGCACTTAAATGTTAATGGGACCACTATGCTTTCCCCAAACCAACACACACACACACACACACAAACACACACAATGAGAGAGGTTCTATCAGCCCGCTTTGCAAAAGAAAACAGTCACCCGGAACAAAATACAAAATGTGCATCACACATGCAAAAAAAATAAGACACAGAAGCAATAAAAATAAAAAAGGAAAAGAGGAAAGGAGAAACACCTTACAAGAGGTACATACAAAAAGGTACACCCATGACCGCACGCACACACACAAACACGCGTAAAACAATAGATAGAGAAAGAGAGGCAGACGCTCCCACACCCTGCCATTCATTCATCCCCCATCATCCTCCACTGCCACCCGCGCGCTGTCCCGCATCTGAAAAACAAGCCAGTCCATCGCCTCACGTACTCCAGAACCATCCAACGCACTCACCTCCGCCAAACGCATGATTTTCTTTCCAATACCGCTTGTCCCCACAGCGTCGACACCGTTAGAAGAGTGATCACTAATGGAAGTGGGCCCAAACACTTCACCTGCACCACGAGCATTTAACTCACAATGGGACTCAACATCCGTAGCACCATTTTTATACGACTCGTGCATAAGGGCCAAATCGACTAGCCCAAGGGCTTCCTGCATCTCGGCAAGAGGGCAGTGACCCATGACATCTGCCTTATTAGAGAGAATCAACAGCGGCGCGTCTGTCAGGTGTGGATGACTAAATACCGCACGCAACACCGCTGCATTCCGCGCGTATGCCTTTCGCTGGGAGCTTCGCCGTTTTTCTTCCATCAGCCGAAGCGTCACCACGTCGTTCTTCTCCGACTCGATAAATGGAGCATCAACTATGGATGTCACCATCCTGCATGGGGAAAAAGTGGAGCTCAAACGTTCTACATCCAAGGAACTCATATGTGACTGCACGGAGGGGGTAGCGGCTTGATCGCTAAAAGCTACACCAGCCACCGCAGAGGTGGAAGCATTTCCCGTAGCAGTAAAACTCATGGCATCTTCACTCGCCCCTATCGTGCTATCCACCACAAAGATGACACCATGACAAGGAGCAAAATAATTTGCCCAAAGTGTCTGCATTGAGCCACCCACATCCCACAACGTAAGTCGTGTTGTGACTGGTGTAAATGAACCATGAGACATGCTCGACGAGGCAGAGTGAATAGACCCGGAATGGTAAGCATCGCCATCTTTTTCCAGAGAAAAACTTCCCCGACTACAAGAGACATAAATTCTTGGCGGAATGGTGCGATGTGTAATGCGATCCATATTTAACCCTACGGTGGGACGAATGCGTTTGTTTTTCATGACACTCATTGGCGCCGGTGTGGGGATGGAATTTCCCCCGCCCGACCCCGTCTGTGAGGCATTATTACTGTTCGTTGCGTATATACACTTCATCTGTTCTTGAAGCGTGGTCTTGCCGGAGGATTCAAGACCAATAATAAGAACTTTGTACGTTCGATCCGAAAAGAGCGAGTTGTACAAACCCCAAGCAAATGTAAACATAAGACACTAATTTCCCTCCCTCCCTCTCTCTTTTGTTGCTGTTGTTTGATTTGCCTCTTTCTCACCCAACCACTCGATTGATCGATAGGGCCACCTACTCACCGCTACAAAAAAAAAAAAGCAGACAAAATGAAATATTGAGGCAATCGTACAAGTAGATAAACACATCGACAGGGAGAAAGAGAAAAAGGGAGAGAGAGAGAGAGAAAAAAAAAAAAATGATCCGTCACAATGATAATGGCGGGAATGAACGAAGAGTTAAAAAGGAAAAAAATACGAAGGGAAGAGAAGGGAAAAATAAAAATAAAGACGGCCCTTCCAAATCTATGGGTTCCCCCAGTAGTCATAGTAGTGCCTTTGCTTAGCTATAGAGGGCTTGACTTGGCACTTTGTGGCGCCCGATGTCGCTTGTGATCCCCTCTTCACCGGTAGTGTTGGTCGTGGGTTAAGAAGCAATGAGGCCTCCCAGGTTAACAGGCATCGCTGGGCGTAAGTCAGCTCCGAAAAGGAAAAGGGAAGCTGCATAAGAGGTGCCTTTGCTTCTGCATCCACGTGGCTCTCGTCCCTCAGCCCATTTGGCTCTGATGAAATGGCATCTTCGTTTATATGCTCAACTTTAACAAGAGTCTCCGAGGCAGTAATCATATCATGAGACTGTGCCGTAGAAGGCTCCCGCTTAGTGACTGAGATCTGCTGTTCCTCTCCGTTCTCCCCATTTTCCTCAAAGATGGAAGCAATTTTGTTTTTTGCTGCTCTTTCCGCCATGTTGGTTTTCTCTTCCTCTGTCGTTCCTGCCTCCTCCCCCATGTATAATCCGGTGCGTGGCACAAACAAATCGGGAGCGGATGTATGATAATAACGAAAAAGCTGCATCAACGCCGGATGCATGCCATGAAGTATCTTTGCATTATCGTTCCCGGTATTTGAGAGAACATTGTGGCATCCCACCTCAGAATTCCTGGTTGGAAATGCCGTAAGAAGATCAGCGTAGTTAGAATCATTTGCCATCCGTTTATTAATTCGTTCTACTATAAGGTTAAGAAATGACACAGAAGCAGATCCCCTTTCTGCTATTGTTGAGGTCGCCTCGGTGAAATCAGTACTATTTTCAGAGGGAGGAAGACGCCTTCGTGTTAAGCGAATCGGACGCCAAACATCTTCGATGTTCGCTGAACGAGAAGATCGATGTGGCCGTTCAACCGGTGGAGTGTCCTCTCCAGCATGCGTCGCGGCAACGTGGGACTTCTCTTGTGCGGTGGACTCTAATGCCGTTGCGACGGACGATGAAGATGCTGCCGTGGGTGTTTTTGGTGTTGTTGGTTCAATTTGTGCCGTGGGTACAGTAACTTTCTTCGCAACGGGTGTCTGCACTATCGACTGTCCCTTGGAATGTTGTGCCTGCTTGGACGCCGACGCCGTTCGGTTGCTCGTTACAGTAGATGCTCCGATAGCCTTCGGAGCCCCCGTTGATTTCTCCGCCTCGCTTGGCTTCTCACCATTTGTGCCCTCCTCCAGACGGCGTCGGCGGCAAAGACGATTACTAACTGGAAGCGGACTTGTGCGAGTCGGATCAAGGCGACTACGTGGCCGCTTTTTTGCCCCGTCCCCCTTTTCCCCCGCAGCTGTTATCGTGGCATCATTCCCCGTTGTCTGTGGCAATTGTGCATCTTCGCTTTGGTCATGTGAGTCCGTCCACACCGTCTCTTCCTCCGGCTTCGGTGAGGCAGTGGCAGCCTCATTCCTCTCTTCATTTTGTCCCTGGGACTGCACAAAAACCGGGCCTGACAGGAGACTTTTCTTTGGCCGCTGCTCCACGAGTAATTCGTAGTAAAAATGACGGACAAGAATCACCAAAGAGTCACGCCGCATTGGTCCTGTATAATGATGCAAAGCTGCCACATCCATGTTCCGTCCAACCACCCACCATGAAAAGGCTAAGTCTTTGGAGTTAAACCGATCTAACACGACGCCTCGGCTAAGAAGGGACTGATAGTATGCCACGATAGCGTCCACAATGGCACATGAAAATTTTACAACACCAGAAACAGTTTGACAAGCATTACGTCCTTCATTTATATGTTCATTACCCTCCTCACATGTGGTGACAACTCCAGTAATAGGCTCGGGTGGACGGGGGGCTGGGGTTGTCACGGCATCACTCATCGAACGCCTTAACGGTGTGGCCCCCGCATCAAATGCCTCTTGATGGGTCCCTTGCGACTTAATTCCACCGTTGTCTAATGTGCCACCACCCTCTCCAGTCGTCGTATTTAACTCACCTTGTTGCTGCCACGAATCAACTGACGGAGAGCAGTTCAAAGGCATAGAGGGAGTTTGTGAAAATCTTTTGGCAGAAGATGACTTTCTCACTTCCTCGCTATGAGAAAAACTACTTCGGCTACCACTGTTGCCACCACCGTGTGGAAAGGCAGTCATGCATCCTGGTGACTTCAATGAAGTGAAGGATTTAGGGCCAAAGAATAAAATTCTCGCTGTGTCAATAGCACAACCTTCCTCGGTATCGCATGTCCTGGCATCCGGTCCTGCCTTTGGCAACAAGAGGAGATTTTTCGCCCGAGGAATATTTATCGGCTCCACAGGTAGTAGTGTATCTGCATGGTAAGAGCGCAGCCGCTGAATGGTGTTAAGGGCGATGAAGTCGCGACAACGATCATCTTTCCATGGATCCATCCGCGATACATCTGAGGCGTCATTTACACCATGCGGAAGCCGTGCTTGTCGCTGCATGAATTGTCTTTCCCCTATCTTTGATCTTTTTCCCGTCCTCCCTCCTTTTTTATATAAATAAATAAATAGAATAAAATAAAATAAATACGGCATTGAAGAAATCTTCATTTTCTTTTCTTTTCTTTTCTTTTCTTCCTCGCTTGTGGTCGCAGAAGCATTCCACACACACAAAAAAAAAAAAATGAGAGGGAGGGGGGGAAGGGAATTGAGAGAGAGGAGCGAGATCTTGCCGCCGCCTTCCTGACCGCGCAGAATGGAAGATGTAACCCAGCGTGGACTCGGCTATTTGCGTGGCATTTCTTTCCCCATTTATGGGGCAGGTACATTTAATAAACGAGGGCCTCCGTCCGGTTCCTTGTCAAGTATCCCAAACACCTGAACACTCTCCTGTCCTGTCTCCTCCTCGCAACGGTGCGTGAGACGTCCCTGTCAGCATGGCTCATTCATGGAGCACCAAGAGTGGTAGGGATGCCGTAGAAGAAGAAAACACAAAAGAAAAGAAAAAAAAAAAAAAAGAAAAGAAAAGAGAGAGGGAGAGAGAGAGACATCAAAGGAGGAGGGTGTGGAGGAGGCATTCCATGTGTACACATATCAACAGAAGCCTCCAGCAGGGAACGGGAGGGAAAGTCGAATGGAATCCAAACAGAACAACAAAATTAATCGTTCGTTGAATAATGGCGTGCACACACACACACGCACACGCGTAAAACTATGAGTCAAAATTGAAATGAAACTAAATTTCGTTCTTCTTTCATTTTCTCTTTTCTTTTCTTTTTTCCTTTTTTTTTTTTTTTTTTTTTTTTATTTTCGGACCTCCGTTTTTATTTTGTTTGTCATTTTCCCCATCACATAAAATGGCATGTGACCACGTTGTAGGAAATATACGCGTCATTTGTGGGACTCACGGCTGCGCCTCCTCTCTTATTTCCCTCCCCCCTTTTTTTTCCGTTTTATTCCTTCGCAACATGTCCCCCTCCCCTCCCCTCCTATCCCCTCCCCTCCTCTCTCAAGCGTGTGCACACGTTGCTGTGCGGCGGCTGGTGGAAGGGGGAAAAAAAGAAAGAAAAAAAAAAAAAAAACATGTCGGGCCGCACATTGCAACGGTGCAATTCACAAACAACAGCCACAAACAAAAAAAAAAAAAAAAAAACAATTCCACCTCCTGCACTATTAAACATTTACTCCTACATAAATGCGCTTAAAAAAAAAAACAAAAAAAAAAGGATTTGAACATTTATATGTATATATACGTCCATAAAAATATATATAAATATACATATAAATGCATGTACATACAAACTATTATTATTTGTTCTCATTATTGAGTATTTATAAAGGCCCTTCTACACCAAATGTATACATCGTTCTGTCAGTAGAAATTAAAAATAAAAATAAAAAAAAAAAAACAATGAATATTCGCCTGGGCCACTGGCTGGATCCTGAAATTATACATGAATACAACACAACAAGAAAAAAAAAAAACAAAAAAAAAAAAAAACGGTGTAAGATAAGAGGCGGGGGCTTCGCCACATACACGAATTTTTGCTCCAAAAGTATATACATTTTGTTGGTCACTGTGGTGACACGCGACAATCTATACGGCTTTGAATTACTTTTTACTTAAAAAGTCGGAAACTCTGGGATATTTCAGCCACAACGACCTGCCACTCCCTCATTACATTAGACACACTTAAGCATGGATGTATGCTATTCACGTGGACTGACAAGGTATGCCGTCTTGCCAGCACAAAACAAATCAAGATGTTCGTTTTCCCATGTCCCTTTTAGTGAGCATTCTCCTCCCCTCTGATCGGTGGATCCAACTCATTCGGTTCGTCCATATTGTTGAATCACCGCCAACTCTCCCTGTTGCTGCTCCTACAAACGCACGTATGGGCTGCCGCCATCCACCAACACATCGTTGTTATCAACGCGGGGCGTGTCAACCCGCAAGCGGCACCACCGCATCCTCCTAGTAATAGAATACATTCCTGTCGCCCACAAAACGCCCAGTCTGCGAGGCGCCGTTTGTGCTGCGGGGCATTGGATGCGCCCATGTGGAAACTAGAGCCGGTCCCCACGGTGCGTTACGAAAGGACATATGTGTTGGCGGGCCTGCGGCGGTGGGCCCCATTCGGGCATGAGAAACGCTTCCCCGCCGTCGACGCTGACGGTACAGCGCGTCGCGTTGATCAGGGCTGGTTCGCACCGCGGGCAGTAGCGAGTAAATGGATTGCTGCGCATGGAGCTGCGGCGATGAAGTTCGAGAGGTCGCCAGCCTTGTCACAACCTCGGCCAATCGTCGGTGAGACACAGACGGAGCCGCCTCTCCAGTGGGTCTTTGCACCAGCGTGTTCGCAGCTCCTCGCGGCGTCAAATGCTGCTGAACATTCTTATTATTATGGTACGGGTGTGATCCTTCTTGCTGCTGTCGCACCGGTGGGAGCTTGGACGACTGCATTTTGGCAGGCGACACTCTCTCGGGACGCAGGCGTAGCACCGGCCGCGGTAACAGCACCGCGGGATCACTCCACGAGGGAACCGTCCCCTGGTATGCGTCATACTGCCGCTGAATGCGCACCGGCCTCCGCTGCTCGGAAGATGGCGGCGGCGTCGGCGCAAGAGCAAAAGAGGCAAAGCGAACCCCGCGTCTCGGCACCCCATCTGCTGGCGCTGATGCCGCCGCCGGCTGCTTCGCCGACTGGCTGGCGGCCCTCCGGCCCCCACCGACACACTCTTCCACCGCACTCAGCAAGGGCAGCGGCCTCGGTGCCTCCACCCCCTCCTCCATGGCGCGCGTACCTCTCGCAGACCCGTCAAACGCGCGCTCAAAGCTGGCAGACGTCAAATTCTGTACGCGGGCCTTCCCAACAAGAACCATCCGGCGCACATCACTTCCTGGAATAAAGCTTCGATCCGGATAGACGTCCGTGAAGACACGACGCTCCGAGCTCGGACTCGGGGCCGCCAAAGACACAACTGACGGACGATTTTCGCCCGAAACACCTTTGCGCCACTCCACAGCAGCAATCTCCTCAACACCGCTGAGCTCAACTAAAGGCCGTCGCAAAGCATTAGCCACCGCATCACTCTCCAAAACACCTGATGCAATGCCCATTTCTCGTGCGTTACCCTTCTTAACTACAACCGCGCGCGCGGCAGAAGCCACACGGCAATTCGCCACACCCTCACCTCCATCAACAGAGGAAAGAACATGCAGAGGCGTCACATCGGCCGCAAGACCCCCACACAAATTACACACAGTTTCCATTCCCACAGAAACACTCATGGGACCACGCACAAAAGTAGACTCGTCCGTTGCCATGAGCGCAGTCGCATCCCTGTCCGCGGGGGCAGTTACTGCTGCCGAGTCACTGAGCAGCGCGGAACCGACAGTCACGTCAAGCGGCCTCGCCTCCGTCGTCAACTCGTCCGTTGCCATGAGCGCAGTCGCATCCCTGTCCGCGGGGGCAGTTACTGCCGCCGAGTCACTGAGCAGCGCAGAACCGACAGTCACGTCAAGCGGCCTCGCCTCCGTCGTCAACTCGTCCGTTGCCATGAGCGCAGTCGCATCCCTGTCCGCGGGGGCAGTTACTGCCGCCGAGTCACTGAGCAGCGCAGAACCGACAGTCACGTCAAGCGGCCTCGCCTCCGTCGTCAACTCGTCCGTTGCCATGAGCGCAGTCGCATCCCTGTCCGCGGGGGCAGTTACTGCCGCCGAGTCACTGAGCAGCGCAGAACCGACAGTCACGTCAAGCGGCCTCGCCTCCGTCGTCAACTCGTCCGTTGCCATGAGCGCAGTCGCATCCCTGTCCGCGGGGGCAGTTACTGCCGCCGAGTCACTGAGCAGCGCGGAACCGACAGTCACGTCAAGCGGCCTCGCCTCCGTCGTCAACTCGTCCGTTGCCATGAGCGCAGTCGCATCCCTGTCCGCGGGGGCAGTTACTGCTGCCGAGTCACTGAGCAGCGCAGAACCGACAGTCACGTCAAGCGGCCTCGCCTCCGTCGTCAACTCGTCCGTTGCCATGAGCGCAGTCGCATCCCTGTCCGCGGGGGCAGTTACTGCCGCCGAGTCACTGAGCAGCGCAGAACCGACAGTCACGTCAAGCGGCCTCGCCTCCGTCGTCAACTCGTCCGTTGCCATGAGCGCAGTCGCATCCCTGTCCGCGGGGGCAGTTACTGCCGCCGAGTCACTGAGCAGCGCAGAACCGACAGTCACGTCAAGCGGCCTCGCCTCCGTCGTCAACTCGTCCGTTGCCATGAGCGCAGCCGCATCCCTGTCCGCGGGGGCAGTTACTGCCGCCGAGTCACTGAGCAGCGCGGAACCGACAGTCACGTCAAGCGGCCTCGCCTCCGTCGTCAACTCGTCCGTTGCCATGAGCGCAGTCGCATCCCTGTCCGCGGGGGCAGTTACTGCTGCCGAGTCACTGAGCAGCGCGGAACCGACAGTCACGTCAAGCGGCCTCGCCTCCGTCGTCAACTCGTCCGTTGCCATGAGCGCAGTCGCATCCCTGTCCGCGGGGGCAGTTACTGCCGCCGAGTCACTGAGCAGCGCGGAACCGACAGTCACGTCAAGCGGCCTCGCCTCCGTCGTCAACTCGTCCGTTGCCATGAGCGCAGTCGCATCCCTGTCCGCGGGGGCAGTTACTGCTGCCGAGTCACTGAGCAGCGCGGAACCGACAGTCACGTCAAGCGGCCTCGCCTCCGTCGTCAACTCGTCCGTTGCCATGAGCGCAGTCGCATCCCTGTCCGCGGGGGCAGTTACTGCCGCCGAGTCACTGAGCAGCGCGGAACCGACAGTCACGTCAAGCGGCCTCGCCTCCGTCGTCAACTCGTCCGTTGCCATGAGCGCAGTCGCATCCCTGTCCGCGGGGACAGTTACTGCCGCCGAGTCACTGAGCAGCGCAGAACCGACAGTCACGTCAAGCGGCCTCGCCTCCGTCGTCAACTCGTCCGTTGCCATGAGCGCAGTCGCATCCCTGTCCGCGGGGGCAGTTACTGCCGCCGAGTCACTGAGCAGCGCAGAACCGACAGTC
>NW_001849374.1:0-1159 GCF_000209065.1 Trypanosoma cruzi
GTGTGTGTGTCCCCTTGCATGGACTCTCGCCCTCACCTCACCCCACGAGGCACACACAATAATGTGCCCATTGTATATATGCATGCACACCCATGCAGGCCCGTTGGTGCTCTCTTTTGCACGACACGCACCGCTGCCGTCCTGCCTGGCTGCATGGGCGGAGCACCGTAACTGTTTCTGTTTATGTTTTTATTGCATTGAGTGGGCGACCTCTCTCTCTCTCCCTCTGTGTGTGTGTTTTGCTTTA
This sequence comes from Trypanosoma cruzi, assembly GCF_000209065.1. Lineage (NCBI taxonomy): Eukaryota > Euglenozoa > Kinetoplastea > Trypanosomatida > Trypanosomatidae > Trypanosoma > Trypanosoma cruzi. The sequence goes on from NW_001849374.1 coordinate 248, forward strand.
CTGGAGTAATGAGAGTGTGTGTGCGCTGGTCGTCCCACGCTTCGGCTTTTTGTTTTGTTTTTCATTTTTCTGTGGTTGAGTGCACCCATTCCGCGGCTGCGTGTGTGTGTGTGATGATATGAGTAATTTGCGTGTGTGCTATCTGCCTCTCTTTGCCGTTGCTTTCTTCAGACTCTCTTGTGGCGCACAGCTGCTCTGCAACTATAGGCGGTGACAAACACACATGCACACACACACGCCATTATGCATACTCTGTAGAGAGGCGTGATTGCTGAGAACGGATGGACGCACAGGATTCTGGCTGCGACGTCTCTTGCGAGGAGGGAGGACGGGAGCCTGCGATTTATTTTTTGACACGTTGCTGGCGTGCAGTCTATTGGGTGGTGAGGCTTAGGGTGTCTGGGACAAGTGTGGATTGCTTCTCGTCCAGCTGCTGCACGTGCCAATGTGTATCTCCCATGCTGTGAATACTTTGGTCAGGGATTCTTTGCCTGTGTGGGGTAATGTGCGCTGGAAGGGAGAACAGTAAAATGACTGGTGAGAGCGCGTGGGCTTTGCGAAGGGCGGTTGTGCCTTTTGCATTCCGCTGGTTGTTTTGTGTGTGGGCGTTGCTCGGTGTGTGCTGACGCGTAACGAATAAGACGTCCGCCGCGGCTCCTGCTACTGCTGGTGGTGGCAGCCGCTTTGTTTTCCCGGTGCACTGTTCTTCCTTCTCTTTCCGTGTGTCTGTGTGCGTGAGTTGTTGTTGGGAGTGACTGCGGCGTGGATGATGGTGCCACTCACTGTGGATGGGTGACGGTGGTTACTGTTGTACTTCTTTTGTGGACATGCTTTCCTTTATTTCCTTCTCACCCTCACAAAGAAGGAAAACAAGCGCTAATTGCTACTGTGAAATTGTAAGGCTCTGAAAGG
>NW_001849374.1:1259-3037 GCF_000209065.1 Trypanosoma cruzi
AGCGATGCTGACCGGACGGGCATCTGTCAGTTGCCGCCACCCCGTGAAGGGAAGGATGACACAAAATCTGGTGGGACAACTGCACCGCAAGTGGCTGCTGAGCCGTCACGTCAAAACGAGGATCGGCGACGGTCTGCGGCGGCTGACGGACCCAACACCGTCGATCCGAGTCCCGCATCCAACACGGCGACCAACACGTCCGAGACGAGGCCTGATTTTGCCACCAATCCGAATGAAATGATGGTCCCGAATGCGTCCAAGAAGAGGCCTTCCTTTGCCAACGGTCCGAGAATATTAGTGGCGTCGAATGCATCCGGGATCATGTCTGTCACTTATGGCGGCAGGGAACACGTTGCTGCGGATAACACGGACGAGGCGAGTGAGCGCAGTGCCACTGGACACAAGAATCTCGTTTTAGAAAATGGCGTTGCAGGCAGTGGATTTGTTGCTGAGGGTGATGCGTACGGATTGACTCAACGCAATGCCTCTGGACACGATAACAGACCCCAATTACAAAAACTCACCGCGCAGTATTCCGGGAGCGGCGGGAGTCCACACGACTGCTTTGCCCTGCTCAACTTCGCGAAATTGACACTGCGCGAGTTAATTGTTGACGGCACTGTGCGTGTGTGCGTGTGTTGGGTGTTGCTGCTTCTTCTGGGGTTTTGTGGAGTTGTGGCGGTCTTGTGAGCCGAAGAGTGTGGAATTGCGACTCCTCACGGAGAACATGTGCCGCGTTGCATGCGTGTTTTCTTTTATTATTTATATTTTACGTTGTTTTTTTCCTGGAATGATGAAGATCTTTACTGTTCCTTTATTTAATGGTCGTTTGCTGCACACTTTCATGAGGGACGTGTTTTCCCCTCTTGTTTGCTTTTTGTTGCCCACACGCGGTGCCGGCCTCATTGCTGTGCGTCCCACGGACTGCACGAACGGAGGAGCGGAGGAGCAGGCCGGATGCCTCAGTGAAGTGTGAAGAGTGTTTTGTGGGCTCACGGAAGCGTACAATCTTTCTTAATTTTATTCAGTGCGGGCAATATGTATACACAGAAACACATGCTCTTATTTTGCCGCTTGGCGCATAAATTAAAACACCGGACGAATGAATTTTCTTTATTTTTTTTGGGAGTCCTGCCGGACGCTCAACTCTGTTTTTCCCTGCTCAACTTCTGGTTTGCGGTGCGGTGTGCGAGCTCTGCAATTGTACTGATTCCAGCTGCCTCATTTTTAGTGTACGTTGCTTGGGTGCTGCCACTTGATGCTGTGGCGTGGCTGTGTGACTTGTCTCTCTCCTTTTGCTTCCGCTCTCCGCTGAATGGGACTTATTTTTCGCTGAAGGCCACACGCAAGTGACAGGAGTGGTGGCGATGATGACTGGCCGTGTGCTGCTGGTGTGTGCCCTCTGCCTGCGGTGGCGATGCCGATGGCAGTGCGGTTGGTTATTCGCTCTTGCGGTGGCGCGCTCAGCTGCGGAGGGAGTGCGCGATGGATGGCAGCAGAAGGACAGGGAGGCAGGGCGAATGCGTCCGCCGTGGAGGAATGCGTGCGTAATTGGATGGCCGTCGTCTCTGGAGGCGCCAAGGGATTGCTGTTTCTGCTGACACCGCTGAGGATAGGGGGGCATGCTGCAATCCAATGAACACTCAACGAGATGCGTCACCAGCCGCGTAGATCGCCTGCCGTTAGAACGAGAAGACAAGGCGGCGCGCCACCAGCGGCACCGGCAGTATGTGGAGGATCAGCGGGATGGCGTTATTTGCCGCCCGAAATGAAAACGA
>NW_001849374.1:3137-12268 GCF_000209065.1 Trypanosoma cruzi
AATAAGAGGAAATAATGATCTTGTTTTGCTTCACTTGCTTCTGCTGCCGTGCTGTGTGCTCCGCGTTGTGCCCCGCATCCGTCACGTTGAACGCATCGCGGACGCACTCATAAGCATGCGCACTGGAGCCCTGGGTTTGTTTTTGTTTTCTTTTTAATTTCTTTTTAATTATTGTTTTTTAATTATTGCTTTTTAATTATTGTTTTTTATTGCTTTTTAAACTTGTGGTTTGCGGTGCGGTGTGCGAGCTCTGCAATCGTACTGATTCCATCTGTCTCGTGGTGTGTGCGCTGCTGCTGCTGGGGTGCTGCCATTTGTTGCTGTGCGTGGTGTAGCGGCCGTGTCTCTCTTTGTTTTTCTCGTGCTATCGCAGGTTGGCTCCGCAGCGTTAGGCGACTCCACTGTTTGTGATGATGACTGGCCGTGTGCTCTGCACCCTGTTGGCTCCTGCAGTGATGCGCAGCTGCTCGTGCGTGTGAGTGAGGGCTGCCGCGACGGGGTGCGTGTGCTGCCCGCGGGTGATGGCGCGGTGACTGCTGGGCACGCGCGGGGTGTGATGGCTGCGGAAGGTGGACCCGTGGCCGGTGGCTCTGGACGAAAGAGAATGTGAACTCTGAGGGCAATAGCAATCAGGAAGATGAGGAGGGTGGGGGAAGCATTGAGGGTGAGGACCCCAATCCCACCTCGGGAGGAGCACTCACTGCTCCGACGAGGCAGGGCCAATCCAGCAGCGACCCACTGCGAAGTGGCACTTGCAATCCGTCCGGCACTGGCAGCGCGTCTGCTGCTCGGATGCGTGCAAGTGGACCGGAGTCTTTGGGCGGAGGGCACGCTGCAGGCACAACATCCCCACGCTCCGACGCATCTGAGCAGGCAGCGGGTGGAGTGCATGCTGGTGGCGGGAGGACCTCCCAGGGCAGTCGGGCTTCGGAACAAACCGTCACGGGACAGTCACAGGTGCCAGGGACGGCGAAGGAAGCACCGCAGGGCGATGAAGGAGGAGAACCCGGGGCGCAACACGAGGCCGACCAAACCACAAAAATGACTGTGGTGACCTCTTGCGCAGAAACAGCGGTGGAAGAGGAGAGCCGCCAGCGGGATCGCAAGATGCACCACGTCTCTACAGTGGCGGGAATGCTCATTATTATTATTATTCCCTGCTCTTACCGACATGTCTAGCCACACGATGTCATCAGGGTGCCGAGGAGGTGGTCGAGCAGCGACATGAGTTTCCTGCTATGAGGCAGCTGCCATTGGGAGAAGCTTTCGGTACAAAGGTCCTTGTTAATGCCCAGCCGTTGGCCCACAGCCAGAGCGTCTGCACATTCTGGAAGCAGATGGTGCAGTGTTTTCTGCGGGCTAATTGTTGCGCTTGTGGAGGCTGGCTGATCCTGCGGTAGCAGTGATTGCCTCCTGGCACTGCTGCTGCGGTGTCGATCAGCGTCTGGGTTTTGTGCGCGGCGATTTCTGTGCTGTGCGGTGCCTTTTTTGTGTGGGGAGGACCGTGTCGCAGCAATTGCGGTGGAGGTGGGGAAGCGGTGGAGGGCGTTCCGGATGAAGGCACCGACAGTGACCGATGTGGTTCGTGTGTCCCACCAGTGTGGCGTCACAGTGCGGGCATTTCTTCTTTCGACGCCGTGTGGAGGGCCGTCTCTCCACAGGCGGTGCGTCGGCCTCCCTTGTCGTCGGGGGAACAGCATCCGTTCCGGTGTGGTGGGATCGTCGTTGGAGCGCATGAAAGCAGACTGTTCCGGTGAGATGTTGCGGAAACGGCGTTGGTTCGTGCAGTCTCTCACAGTTCAGTACAGGCGACCCCAGAGCTCGGATTCTCCGCACCCTTCCCTTGCAATGTTTGTCCGTTCCTGTTGGTCGAGGGCTTCCTGAGTGATCAGGTGCTTGCCGCCTGGATCTGATGGCCTGGCGCCGCCAAGCAGGTAGTGGTGGGTGTCCTGATGCATGGTACTACGCCACTTGTTGGTGAGCTTGGTGTTAATGCATGACAGCAGGTCCGTGTGCCGTATGGGTGCTATTCCATGCTCCGTGTATTGCCCGGTTGCCATGGTCTGACTCGCGTGATCTGCAAGCTCGTTAACATGTACTCCGCGATGTTCGTAGCAGAACTGCAGCTGCACGGACCGGCCAGCAGGCGTCAGCGACAAGAGACGCTGCCAGAGCCGATCCTCCGTCCAGTCGGTATGACTGTGCGGGCCCTTGGTGACGGCGACTAGAAGAGACTGACTGTCTGTAACCACAAGCAGGGTTTTTGTCTGTGCTGGATACGAGGGGCACTCAGCCTTTCCATGGCCGGGAGCAGTGCGCGGGACTCCGTCGTGTGGCTGCATGGGCGTGTGCCGCCGTTGGTACTGACCTTCTCTATTATCTTCGATGAATGCAGGGATGAGAGCAGTATGCCAATTCCGGCTGACGTGGGAATGTCGACACCGCCATCCGTTGCGAGTATCCACGGTCCCCGGCGATGATGCTGCACCTTGTCGCGGTGTTGGGGCTTTGGTTGCGTATAGGAACTCCGCAGCAGGGCGTTGCCGCGAGCACGACGGAGACCAAGGTGACTTCACTCCCGAGAAGGTTCCACGCCATGCCCGGTGTGGGGAGGTGAGGCGGTCTGCCTGCAGACTGTCGGTCAGAACTGCACGACCGTTTCGCAGCGGTCACTCCGTTGATATCACCCGTGGCGGTGACGTTCACAAGAACCCTGGCACCGAGGAGGATGGCTACATCACTATTTGGCAGCTCAACATTGCAGGCCTCTCGTCCGTAAAAAAATTGCATTTGCTGCGCGATTGGAGCAGCGTCCACCTGACATCGTTCTTCTGCAGGAAATGAGTAACCGTGGTGACGTGGCGACGAAATTATGTGGCCATAATGACTGCCTCCAGGCCGCACTGGGCGCGGTGGTGGTGTTGCCGTTCTGGTGCGCCACTCTCTACCGTGCGAGCGCCTGTCGCTCCCTGGCACTGACCTCCTGGAGACCATTCCTGTCCGTGTATTTCCACCAGGCTGTCGCAGCATTTGCGTGGCGAATCTCTACAACCCTCCCACAGCAATTGGTCAATAATCCGCATTTATCAATATCGTTTGTCGCTTTTGCCCGAAGAGATTATCGCGGGTGGCCTGAATTTGCATCGTGAACTCTGGGACAGTCATATGTACCATCAAGGACTGGAGGCGATGATTTCGCCGCTGTTCTAATTGATATGGATTTTGGGCTGGCAAATTACCCGACACAGGCAACACGGATCACACATCGCAATGCCTCGTCCCCTGACGTGACTGCGTATTGCGCCCTACGCATCTCCCACTGGACATTCGCCCCTTACATGGACTCGGACCACTGCTGAATATCTTACCTGGTAGAGATGGACGATGGCACTCCACGACTAGCAAACACGCTGCCTTGACGGAAGGAAGCCACCTTTGCTCTGCGTAAAGCGGGTTGGCCTGCTTTTACATCGTTGTGTGAAACCCTCCTTGCCACCGCGTCCACATGGTTGGATCCTCGCGGAGGCATCTTACGAGCAGCTGAGCACCATATCCCGCGCGGCAGCCGTGACAGCTCCAAAAAGATATGGACACACGAAATGGAACAGGCCGAGCCCGCCGCCGAAGCAGCACACGAAGCACACACATTGCCTCGCCTGGAGACAGCCTACTTTGAGCCGAATGTACCCGAAATAAGGAGGAACGAAATCAAGTCTTACGCCGTTGCTCCGCTGTGCTTCTGGAAGCCCGCGCGAAAAGACTTGGAGCCTCACCCAGCCCGAGGTGGCGATATCTTCACGGCATGGCGGCGCCGCACCCTCATCCTCTGGAATCGGTTGTGCTCCGCACTGAACTTGGCCGCGTATGCGCCCTGCCTCGGAAACAGGCAAATCTGCTTGTCCGTCATTTTGTGCGGTTTCACGTGCCGTACCGCCTTATACTGCTGCTGCTCGCTGCACTCCTTTGGTTCCTGGTGGCTGGGAAATGGATCGGCCTCTCCCACCGCATGAACTTGACGTGACCGTCCGTGACTCTTTGCTTGGCTCAGCCCCTGGCCCCGACGACATGTTGAATGAATTCCTGCACCGTCTCGGGCCCGTTGCGCGTGGCACACTTAGAACGATGATCCACAACCCCTTCGCAAATGGCAGCCTGCCTGGCTCCTGGAAAATGGGAGACGCTATTTCTATCCCCAAGCCTGGGAAGGACCCATGCCGCCCAGAGAGTTACAGACCCATCACGCTGCTCTCTGTTTTACTAAAGTTAACCGAAGGAATGATTCACCGCCGTCTGTCAGCGTTATTGCCGCACCACCCACGTCAATTTCGGATTTGCACCTCCGCGTTCTACGTCGGACGTGGTGGCACTTGTTATCGACACATTACTCGTGGACTGAATGAGTTTGGCATTGTGGAGTATGAGCGCCCTGAAGACGACGCCCCCACACGACGCCCTCGTCGCCATCGCTCGCTCGTAGTCTCGATTGATTTTCCGACTGCGTTCGACACCACTGACCATGGGAATTTATTCTGCATGCTTGACAGACTTCCGCGCCTTGGCCCTCGAACCAAACGCTGGCTGCACAACCACCTGCGGGGCCGCTATGTTAGGGTATGCACTCGTGAACAGCACTCCCGGAAACAACTCGCCTCAGCTGGAGCACCACAAGGCGGCGTCCCGGGACCCCAACTCTTCCTCTACTGTGTGGGTGATCTGCTGCGCCGCCTGGGCAGCATCTATTCTGCCTCCGCATTCATGTACGCTGACGAACACACACTTGTTGCCTCAGGTGCGGACATCCATGCCTGTGCTGCGGCGATGCGACCGCTCTTGTCTCTTGTGGCCACATGGGCTGTCGAGCATAGCCCAAAAATCAACGTCGCTAAGAGCGAAGCTGCTCTATTCCACATCTCTTCACACACACACGGTCTGACGAGGACATGGTCGATCTCCATCTTGTTAGCGGGAACCTGCGTATTCAGTCACGCCCAGTGCGCTTGCTGGGCAACACGTTCGATCAACTTCTTAATTCTGTTACGCACGCTTCCACCGCTGCAAAGAGGACCATGCCACGCCGCCATCAGCTGCGTCTGGTCGCAGAGGCGGACGCGTCCCGTCACACCATGCGATCCTTTTTGATTGGATGCGTTCATAGTGTGCTATTTCATAGTGGCGAGGCAATTGTCCCGTGACTCGCCCCTACTTACCTCCATAATATGGAGGTACGGTACCGCGACGGTAGCAAAACATTCTTTGCCTGAGCGCCTCTACGGAAGACACATCCGTCTGTTTGGAGGCCAATCCTCTCCCGCTCCGGAAGGTACTCTGGCGTCGTGCACTCACACAATACGAACGCTATATACGCCTCTATGATCACGAGGATTTGCGTTCCCTTATCTACTCGGAACCTATGCCGCCGTCCATGCATGGGAAAGCGGCGACATCAATCCGCTTCCGAGAGATGCTGCTATTGATGGATTACTATGCGTCTGTGACATTATTGGGACACCCCACAACGACATTCGCGCGCCTCTTGCCCAGCATCGAATTTTTCCCCTGGGACACTGTGAGCTGCAGCGGGGTGAGATTTTATCAGCCACTGTTTGCCGAAGACGCCTCTGACGATGTCGGGCGCACGGCTTTTTATTCTACTCACTCCTCTTTGGGGGATTGTGATTTTGAATTGTGGACGGACGGTCCTTCATGCCTCGCTGCACTCGCGTCTGGATCCGCTGCGCTATTATACGACTCCACCACGACAAATGATCTCCCTGTGGAGGTACATCGTGCAGCAGCTGGCAGCCTCGCATGCTCATATGGGGCAGGCTGCCTTGCGATCGAAAATGTTTTTAGACATCTCGTACCTCCTTGTCCGGGAGCATCCCAATCGCCCACACGAATGCTGGAGGAAGCGGATTCCCTCTCGGCAATGGAGGCACCCCGCGTTGCCCACCGACCGTGCGAGACCGCGTTACTGAGTAAATTTGGATTATGCTGCTTTCCTTGGTGACGCGAGGTCACCCTGTGGATTTTATATTTTCCCATCACACTGCTGTATTCCACGCAGTGAGGCCGCTGACAAACAAGCCACGATTGCACGATCCCTCTCGCAGGACTGCATCAGTGCCTGGCACGTGGACTTCCTTACCGCCGTCAAGAGGTTATAATGGAAGGATGTCCAGGAGGAAAAGGAGGGCGCGCACACCGCGTGACAGGCGCCTGTTGGTGTGGCGAGGACTCTATTCCTGGTGTTGACCCGGACATCGGTCCCCGAGTGGCGGCACTGCGCACAGGCGCGATGCGGCTCCTGCCCACTCTTCGACAGGCCTGCACGCGCCCTGCGGATCACAAGGAGCCCTCTGTGTCGGTGGTGCCGTCCCTCCCTCACTGCGGTGACCGGCCCGCCTCTGCCTCCGCCGGAACCTCTTCCCGACGTGAGCACCGCAACTCCTTGTCGACCAGCGAGCGGCGGATTGACGTCCTCCTGCCCAACCTGCGGCAGAGTGCGCTTGTCCGTCCACAGTATGAGGGCACATGCCGGACGTGCTCAGCCTGGCGTTATAATAGTTTGCGAGGGCCTCCCATGCGGATGCCGCAATGGTGCCACCGTCTTCTTAACAGATGCCTCGCGCGCCGGTCGCCACCGAAGTTACCAAGCATGCCAGCAGGCGAAACATGCAGGAAGCACAAACGCGGGTACTCGAGATGGACCAGGCTCTTCCGCCACCGCCTCATCACGGACGCCACGGGCTGCTGATCCCCGACGGACCACGGGAGACTCCGCCTCATCCACTGCGGGAATGCCCTGCCGTTGGGAACTGGGACTGCGACTGTTTGTGGGACTGCCCCAGCCCGCACGACGGAATACTTGCCACTTTTGTACGGACGGCCCTTGCGCTACTCACTCGTTATTGTAGCAGCATACAACCAAAACAAGATAACAAGCTGCTTTGTGATGAATATTGGCTGCACTTCCCGTGGACCAACAATCCACGTGGTGTGCGGGGATCTCCTTTTTTTGTATTGTTACTATGCTTTGTGTTGCTGTGTGCGCTGCATCTCCTCTTGTGTGTGTGCGCACCCTCCGTGAGGGGTGCCGACACGACGGACCGCTCTCGCCGCATGTGCATGCGGTGGAGCCTTGTGTGCCGCTCCTGTTTGCTTCTCCCTCTTCCATCTGTGTGTTGGTGCTGCGGCAGGGCTGTGTGTGTGTGTGCCTGCTGCCGTGGATTGGAGTGTGTGTCGTGCGTGGTGTGCGGCGTACGGTGCATGCCTGGCCGCTGCCCTCTCCTCATGTGGTGTGCCCTCTGTGTGTGTCTGCCGCACCTCTCGTCTCCCCTGTTGCTCTCCATGTCCCTCACTGTGCAGATCAGCTCCACACCACTGAACGACCACACTCACGATCATGACGTGCCGTCTGCTGTGCGCCCTGTTGGTGCTTGCCCTGTGCTGCTGCCCGTCCGTGTGCGCGACAGCGAGTAGTCAGGGTTTAGGTGAGGACGGCCCCACTTCTTCGGTTACTCAGTCACAGGGAACAGGTGTTTCAGGGGCAACAAATACTTCCACGACGTCAAGTTCAGCAGCTGCAGCCGTTGCATCACCGGGAAAAAGTGAAAAGTCCGATACGAAAGGGGCTTCAGGTGCGGAAGAAGCTCCGCCAGAAAATCCAAGTTGGGCGACCGCTCTGGCAGGAAGTTCAGGTTCAACAAGTCCGGTGTCTATTACAAAAGAGAGTTCAGGTGGGTCCGGCAGTTCAGGGAGTCCAGTTCCGGTGGCCGATACGGTACAGAAAAATGGCGAAAACGATACGAGAGACTCAAAAAGTGGCAATAATCCATCCACAGACCATGCAAATACGAATGCCGACGATTCGGCCAAGAACACCACGGCGACTACTACCACTACTACGACAACCACGACGACCACAACAAAGGCACCAACCACGACCACCACTACAACACAGGCACCAAGCACTACGACCACAGAGGCGCCAGCTGTGTCGACCACCCGCGCACCGTCACGTCTTCGCGAAATCGACGGCAGCCTCGGCAGCTCTGCGTGGGTGTGTGCCCCGCTGGTGCTTGCCGCATCCGCGCTGGCGTACACCACTGTGGGCTGAAGAGGTGTGTGCGGGCTGTGCGTGCCAGCACTCAACCGCGGGGATTTGTTCGCGTGTGTTGTGGTTCACTGTATAAAATAAGAGGAAATAATGATCTTGTTTTGCTTCACTTGCTTCTGCTGCCGTGCTGTGTGCTCCGCGTTGTGCCCCGCATCCGTCACGTTGAACGCATCGCGGACACACTCGTATGCATGCGCACTGGAGCCCTGGGTTTGTTTTTCTTTTTCTAATTATTGTTTTTTAATTATTGTTTTTTATTGCTTTTTAAACTTCTGGTTTGCGGTGCGGTGTGCGAGCTCTGCAATTGTACTGATTCCAGCTGCCTCATTTTTAGTGTACGTTGCTTGGGTGCTGCCACTTGATGCTGTGGCGTGGCTGTGTGACTTGTCTTTCTCCTTTTGCTTCCGCTCTCCGCTGAATGGGACTTATTTTTCGCTGAAGGCCACACGCAAGTGACAGGAGTGGTGGCGATGATGACTGGCCGTGTGCTGCTGGTGTGTGCCCTCTGCCTGCGGTGGCGATGCCGATGGCAGTGCGGTTGGTTATTCGCTCTTGCGGTGGCGCGCTCAGCTGCGGAGGGAGTGCGCGATGGATGGCAGCAGAAGGACAGGGAGGCAGGGCGAATGCGTCCGCCGTGGAGGAATGCGTGCGTAATTGGATGGCCGTCGTCTCTGGAGGCGCCAAGGGATTGCTGTTGCTGCTGACACCGCTGAGGATAGGGGGGCATGCTGCAATCCAATGAACACTCAACGAGATGCGTCACCAGCCGCGTAGATCGCCTGCCGTTAGAACGAGAAGACAAGGCGGCGCGCCACCAGCGGCACCGGCAGTATGTGGAGGATCAGCGGGATGGCGTTATTTGCCGCCCGAAATGAAAACGAATGTGTCGGAGTCACACGACGCATTGAGTGGTGTTGGACAGCGGGAGGAGTCAACTGTGAATGGTTCAGAAGGCAAGGCTCAGATGCTGATGGCTCCTGTCACGGTGGGGCGCCTGGAACTCGTGCCCCAA
>NW_001849374.1:12368-36443 GCF_000209065.1 Trypanosoma cruzi
CTGCAATCGTACTGATTCCATCTGTCTCGTGGTGTGTGCGCTGCTGCTGCTGGGGTGCTGCCATTTGTTGCTGTGCGTGGTGTAGCGGCCGTGTCTCTCTTTGTTTTTCTCGTGCTATCGCAGGTTGGCTCCGCAGCGTTAGGCGACTCCACTGTTTGTGATGATGACTGGCCGTGTGCTCTGCGTCCTGTTGGCTCCTGCAGTGATGCGCAGCTGCTCGTGCGTGTGAGTGAGGGCTGCCGCGACGGGGTGCGTGTGCTGCCCGCGGGTGATGGCGCGGTGACTGCTGGGCACGCGCGGGGTGTGATGGCTGCGGAAGGTGGACCCGTGGCCGGTGGCTCTGGACGAAAGAGAATGTGAACTCTGAGGACAATAGCAATCAGGAAGAGGAGGAGGGTGGAGGAAACACCGTGGGTGAGGACCCCAATCCCACCTCGGGAGGAGCACTCACTGCTCCGACGAGGCAGGGCCAATCCAGCAGCGACCCACTGCGAAGTGGCACTTGCAATCCGTCCGGCACTGGCAGCGCGTCTGCTGCTCGGATGCGTGCAAGTGGACCGGAGTCTTTGGGCGGAGGGCAAGCTGCAGGCACAACATCCCCACGCTCCGACGCATCTGAGCAGGCAGCGGGTGGAGTGCATGCTGGTGGCGGGAGGACCTCCCAGGGCAGTCGGGCTTCGGAACAAACCGTCACGGGACAGTCACAGGTGCCAGGGACGGCGAAGGAAGCACCGCAGGGCGATGAAGGAGGAGAACCCGGAGCACAACACGAGGCCGACCAAACCACAAAAATGACTGTGGTGACCTCTTGCGCAAAAACAGCGGTGGAAGAGGAGAGCCGCCAGCGGGATCGCAAGATGCACCACGTCTCTACAGTGGCGGGAATGCTCATTATTATTATTTTCCCTGCTTTTACCGACATGTCTAGCCACACGATGTCATCAGGGTGCCGAGGAGGTGGTCGAGCAGCGACATGAGTTTCCTGCTATGAGGCAGCTGCCATTGGGAGAAGCTTTCGGTGCGAAGGTCCTTCTTAATGCCCAGCCGTTGGCGCACAGCCAGAGCGTCTGTACATTCTAGAAGCAGATGGTGCAGTGTTTTCTGCGGGCTAATTGTTGCGCTTGTGGAGGCTGGCTGATCCTGCGGTAGCAGTGATTGCCTCCTGGCAGTGCTGCTGCGGTGCCGATCAGCGTCTGGGTTGTGTGCGCGGCGATTCCTGTGCGGTGCGGTGCCTTTTTTGTGTGGGGAGGACCATGTCGCAGCAATCGCGGTGGAGGTCGGGAAGCGGTGGAGGATGTTCCGGATGAAAGCACCGACAGTGACCGATGTGGTTCGTGTGTCCCACCAGTGTGGCGTCACAGTGCGGGCATTTCTTCTTTCGATGCTGTGTGGAGGGCCGTCTCTCCACAGGCGGTGCGTCGGCCTCCCTTGCCGTCGGGGGAACAGCTTCCGTCCCGGTGCAGTTGGATCGTTGGAGCGCATGAAAGCAGACTGTTCCGGTGAGATGTTGCGGAAACGGCGTTGGTTCGTGCAGTCTCTCACAGTCCAGTACAGGCGACCCCAGAGCTCGGATTCCCCGCACCCTTCCCGTGCAGTGTGTATCCGTTCCTGTTGGTCGAGGGCTTCCTGAGTGATTATGTGCTTGCCGCCTGGATCCGATGGCCTGGTGCCGCCAAGCAGGTAGTGGTGGGTGTCCTGATGCATGGTACTACGCCAGTTGTTGGTGAGCTTGGTGTTAATGCATGACAGCAGGTCCGTGTGCCGTATGGGTGCTATTCCATGCTCCGTGTGTTGCCCGGTTGCCGTGTTCTGCGTCGCATGCTGATCTGCAGGCTCGTTAGCATGTACTCCGCGATGTTCGTAGCAAAACTGCAGCTGCACGGACCAGCCAGCACGCATCAGTGTTAATAGACGCTGCCAGATCTGATCCTCCGTCCAGTCTGTATGACTGAGCGGGCCCTTGTTTAGAGCCGCTAGAAGAGACTGACTGTCCGTAACCACAAGCAGGGTTTTACGCCTGTGGCGGATACGAGGAATCATCAGCTTCTCTAGGGCTAGAAGCAGTGCGCGGGATTCCGTCCTGTAGCTGCATGGGCGTGCACCGCAGTTTATGCTGGCCTTTTCTATTATCTCCGATGAGTTGAGGGATGAAAGCAGTATTCCAACCCCTGCTGACTTGGGAACGTCGACACCGCCATTCGTCGCGAGTATCCACGAACGATGGCTGTGCAGCGCTAGAGTCTCTTCGCTGACCCTGCGCTTTTCCCTTATCAGCTCCTCTTCGTCCGTTATTGAGTGGTCTATCGGAAGTTCCACACCGATGGTGACCCGGTGAGCGGAGGCCGCAAACCAGGGAGGAATGGAGCTGCGAAAGAACCGCTCTTCGCGTGGTGAGCTCTCGGTGATGCCGTATTCCTTTGTGTATGCGTCTACGAAGGCATATAGCTCGTCCCGAGATAATGGCGAGATGCGGAAACCGGCGCGAGGCGGTGGCTCAGGCGGGGGTCTCCGCATCCAGTCCATCTGACATGCGCGTGTGTTCTCAAATATTGAGAGCCGCGCGCGCAGGCAAAGGACGTGGAGCGGCGGCATATTAGTCTCCAGTAGTGCGGATTCCGGGTCGACAGTGCTCGGAACTCCGCTGGCAATGCGTGCTAGAGTTGCGTAAGTCTTTTGCATCTCGTTCTTCGCTGAATCCGTCGCTACTGCCCATATGAGCTCGCTGCCATAGCGTAATTTGGAAGCACCGTATCCAATGACGAACGTGCGTAGGTCATGTGGAGATGGTCCCGCCTCTTTGTGCGCTATGCAGCGTAGCTGCGATATCCGTTGCAAAGTGGCAGCGCATTGCTTGGTGGCCGCCACATTTAGCGTCAGTCGTGGATCGAGATCCATGCCGAGAAGCTTCGTAGTTCGCGATGCCCCCATGGTCATGACTAGGATTTGACATCCAGCCACTACCAGGGGCCACCTTCCTTCACGATCATAATCTGACTCCGTGTGCGTGGAGAGTGTGAACCAAGCAGCTTCACACTTTGACGGGTTGATGGCCAGGCCATTTTCCTGACTCCACGCATGCAGCTTTTGAAGAACCATGTTGGCAGTGGGAATGGCGTCTTCCCGGGACTGCCCCTTAACGATAATAGAGAGGTCGTCCGCATACATGTCTGCTGTGACACCCGCAAAGCTGTTCAGCAGATTGAGAAGTGGGTGTACGTAAAGGGAGAGCAAATATGGTCCCAGCACGGACCCCTGAGGAACTCCTCGCTGCATGGGACGCCGATCGCTGTGTCTGTGGCCAACTCGTGTCTTCGCGTAGCGACCACATAGAAAGTTTCTAAGCCACCTTCTACAATTCACCCCCGGAATATTAGCCAGCAAGCGACTGAGGACTCGATGATCTATGGAGTCAAAAGCCTTGCTGAAATCAACCAACACCAGCAGGGTCCGATGGGGTCTGTAGTGGAGTTGATTGCCAATACCGCTCTTCTTGGGAAGGCTCACTTGGAAATAGTGATTTCTATTATGCTCCACTTCGTGTATCAGGTGTGCCAGCTGCATCGTCGTAGTACGCATACTACGATATGCATACTGGTGGGGGTGCGGCGTCCACACCCAAAGCAATCTCTTCAGTACCATTTTCTCAGCAACCTTACTCACAATGGAGGTAAGGCTGATGGGTCGATATGACTCAAGCAGTTCCGGCGACTTACCGGGTTTTAAGAGTGGGACGATGGTAGCGCGTCTCCACTCAACCGGGATCGTACCGGTCGTCCAACTGTGGTTAATGCAACGAAGAAGGAATCGGAGGCCCTTTGACGAAATATGTCGCAGTGCCTCACTGTAGACTTCATCCGGTCCGGGGGCCTTGCCATACGGCGTATTACGTAGCGCAGCAAGCAGTTCCGTACGATTAAAAGGTGCATCAAGAGGGCAGTGACAAAACCCTGATGTAAATGTAAAGATAGACTTGTTGCTGTTCTGTGGTCCAAAAATAGAAGAAGCATTAATGTTCAAAGATGCACTCTGTCTGTTGATGCCTTTGGAAAACCTAACTGCCTTGTGAGAGGGGTGAAGTGGAAGAAAGATGCGATTGAGAGCATTCGCTGCTCTCCTTGCTGTTTTGTAAGTGCGTTGACCATCTCCCAATAAAATTGATGTGGGAGATGGAAGTGATGCCTTTTTTCGTCCGGAAATGTATTTCCATGCGAGTGGCTCGCCTGTATTTAACTTGCTGATGCGGCGTAGATACGTGTTGCGCAAGCGCTCTCGGAGTAGGAGGAAGAATTGACTCCTTGTCCGTTGCATTTCGGCCTCACGGTCGGGCGTCGGTGACTGTAGATAGCGGGCCTTGCTGTCGGTAGCCATCCGCTCTGCCTCCATGAGAGTGTCGTCCCAAAGCCTGGGACCGTCCTTGTGCATGCCGCGGGGGCAATGTCGTCGATACGAAGTTATAAGCGCTCTCGTGAAAGCTTTGATGCCGGTGGACTGCTTTTTATAGTCGTATACCGGAAGTTGTGCGTCGAAGTCCTTGATGAATAAATCCCACTTGCACTTCCCCCAACTGTAGAAAAACTTAGGTGCCGAAGGGGGTGCCGAAGGTATGGTATCCTTAAATGCCTGATGCAGCGTAAATGTCAGCATATAATGATCACTAAGCGGCGATACGGAAGCTGACCAATCCGGCACAGTCAAATGCTTTGACCATGTCAGACCGATACAGGATCGTTCTCTTGTGCCACGGGCATACGTGATCTCACCAGGGGTGTTAACCAAGGTGAGTCCCGCATCCGTGCACAGTTCTAAAAATTCTGCAGCAACCTCGCTTGGAGAAGTCTCCAAGAATGGCTCCCACTGTGGGTGATGCATGTTGAAATCCCCGCACAGCAGGAGCGGCGACGAGGCTGGAAGGCAGTTTGCTAACCGCCTGAAGGATTGCGTTACTTGCGGTGGTGGTCTCATATAGGCACTCGCTACAATAAGATCACGGTTCTGGTCCAGAGCAACCTGGACCACCACCACTTCAAGGCTGGTGTCATGCTGGGGGATGGTGAGAGGTATACGCTTGGAGCGGAGAGTTTTCCGCACCAGCACCGCCACACCGCCTCCCTTGCCGATGCGCGACTGTGCATAGAGCACATAATCTCCAGTGTGCATGCTGGCGATCTGCTCTGACGACTTCCAAGTCTCCTGAATGGCTATTATGTCTGCTCCTTGCGCCATTAATGTTGCGAGTTTTGACGGCGTGAGGCAAGAAACGTTCATCTGGAGTACTGCTATGGGGCCTGGGTGCTGCTCAATGTCTCCGCTTAGCAGTAGCTTTTGCCGTTGCGCGTCACATACGGCACGCAAACGGTATGTATAGCGCTGATAAGCGCCGATGGAATTCAGCAGCGGATAGAAATACCGCTCCGCGGGCAGCCATGTAAATGGCTCCATCTGGTGCCCTTCCGACCCGTTTGTGCGGCGCCTCCTGCATCTCCGCGCGCAGCGGATGGGCAGCAGGCGCTTAGCTTCCTCTCTAGCAAAGAGTACTAGACCATGGCACCACGTTGAGGTGGCCGGCTGAGCCAGGGGGTCTCCAGTTGTTTTTTTTTTTTCCTACACTTACCAGCGCGTCTAGCTATACAGTGCCATCTGAGTGCCGAAGAGGTAGTCGAGCAACGACAAAAGCTTCCTGCTATGAAGCAACTGCCATTGAGAGAACTTTCCGAGGCGAAGGTCCTGTTCAATGCCCGGCCGTTGACGCACAGCCAAGGTGCCTGGACATTCTAGAAGCAGATGGTGCAAGGTTTCCTGCGGGCCGATTGGCGTGCTTGTGGAAGCTGGCTGATCCTGCGGCAGCAGAGATCGCCTCCTGGCACTGCTGTTTCGATGCCGTGTGGCGTTTGGGTTGTGTGCGCAGCGACTTCAGTGCGGTGCGGTGCTTCTCCGTGTGGGGAAAACCATGTCACAAATCCCCTTCATCGATTCATGCATACACATCTTAAACCCCAACACATCCAACTTTCCTTCCTTCGTATTTTTTTCCTCGCAATCCTTCTCAGCCTCAGGATACCAAGTTAAGACCATATCCTCCTCCACAACACTTCTGTCACTGACAAGACCACAAACTGCTGGCACCACAACACCGCACCACAGCACGCAGAGGACACACACCAGCAGCACACGGCCAGTCATCATCGCCACCACTCCTGTCACTTGCCTGCAGCCTTCAGCAAAAACTAACACCACGTCAACAGAGTGAAAAGCAAAAAGATAGACACAGCCGCCACACCACGCACAGCAACAGATGGCAGCACCCCAGCAGCAGCAGCGCACACACCACGAGACAGATGGAGTCAGTACGATTGCAGAGCTCGCACACCGCACCGCAAACCACAAGTTTAAAAAGCAATAAAAAACAATAATTAAAAAGCAATAATTAAAAAACAATAATTAAAAAGAAATTAAAAAGAAAACAAAAACAAACCCAGGGCTCCAGTGCGCATGCATATTAGTGAGTCCGCGATGCGTTCAACGTGGCGGATGCGGGGCACAACGCGGAGCACACAGCACGGCAGCAGAAGCAAGTGAAGCAAAACACAATCATTATTTCCTCTTATTTATACAGTGAACCACAACACACACGCACAAATCCCCGCGGTTGAGTGCTGGCACGCACAGCCCGCACACACCTCTTCAGCCCACAGTGGTGTACGCCAGCGCGGATGCGGCAAGCAGCAGCGGGGCACCCACCCACGCAGAGCTGCTGAGGCTGCCGTCGATTTCGCGAAGACGTGACGGTGCGCGGGTGGTCGTCGTAGTTGGCGCCTCTGTAGTCGTAGCACTTGGTGCCTCTGTTGTAGTGGTGGTCGTCGTGGTCGTCGCGGCAGCATCTTTGGTTTCTCGATCTGTTTGGTCTGCGGATTTAGTCGTGCGGCTTTGTGGCCCTGTCGTACTCCCATCTTCTTCGTGTACAGTATCGATAGCATCGCCTGACTGCCGTTTCGGAGCTGTCAAACTTTTTCCACCATCTACGTCAGCCTCTCCCTGTTCCACAGTGGACCCCTTACTTTGCGACTTTGGCGCTGTTGTATCATTTTCATCTTCTGTCGTACCTTTCTTTTCTCCTGTCCGTACCGGCATTTCCGCCTCATTTGATTGCGTTACGGCACCGGAAGAACCTGGGGTCACTGGCACTTTTGTTTTCCCTTCCTCACTGGACCCTGTACCTGAACCCGGTTCCTCATCGGGATCGTCCTCCACTTGCGACTCAGAGGACAAAGAACCCAAGCTGGGGAGTTTGACTTCACCAGTCGCTGCAGCGCACACGGACGAGCAGCAGCACAGGGCAAGCACCAACAGGGCGCACAGCAGACGGCACGTCATCATAATCGTGAGTGTGGTCGTTCAGTGGTGTGGAGCTTATCTGCACAGTGAGGGACATGGAGAGCAACAGGGGAGACGAGAGGTGCGGCAGACACACACAGAAGGCACACCACATGAGGAGAGGGCAGCGGCCAGGCATGCACCGTACGCCGCACACCACGCACGACACACGGATGGAAGAGGGAGAAGCAAACAGGAGCGGCACACAAGGCTCCACCGCATGCACATACGGCGAGAGCGGTCCGTCGTGTCGGCACCCCTCACGGAGGGTGCGCACACACACACAAGAAGGTGCAGCGCACACAGCAACGCAAAAGCAAAGTAACAATAAAAAAAGAGATCCCCGCACACCACGCAAGTTGTTGGTCCACGGGAAGTGCAGCCAATATTCACCACAAAGCAACACTTCAGTCGTCTTTGGTCTTCGCTCATATTCGGCGCACACCACTTCATGCAGGCACAGCCACCATCGCAGCAGCAGCTGAACACGCAAAAATAAACGCAAGGAATGGAATGAAGCATAAATTTATTTGTGTTTCTGTTCGGATGTTGGCAGATGTCTGCATGTGTTGTTTTGTTTTTGCAGACGGCAAACCTTCATGCCTGGATCGTGTGTTGGGGATTTCCGCAGGGTTAACAATTATTTTCCTCTTGTGAATGTTTCTTGTGTTGGTGCGGCCAAGAATTCGGTTTTTGTTTTGTTCCTGCTTCCCTTTGTTACAGTGCTGCAATAAAGAATAATCTTCCGGGCCGCTGGCCGAATCCTGAGTTTATCAATAATAGAAACCAAAAACGATAGAAATAAGTGAGGGATCAACGGAATAAGAGTGGATTCACCACACCCTCAAAGTTCAGCACCAGGTAGCTGTATGTTTATACACCATCCGTCAGCCACAATTGTGGCCCGCTCACTCTATTCGGATAGGATACACGTATTTATTTATTACTTACGACGTGGCACACTTTTGGGATCCTGCAGCCACAAGACCCCGCCGCGTGGTGGGAACCAAAAGGGGGTGGGTGCGATGGTAAAAATAAAGAATTATCCGGCCGCTGTCGGCTCCCTAAAGTCGTGGCCTTCCCAAAACTCATACGGCAGAAAAGTGTCGTAAAGAAGTGTATATTCGTTTTGTCAGGGTATATATATATACATTCATTAAGGCAGCCGGCTCTCCCGCGATCATTCTCTGCACAGGCTCCTAAAAGGGGCTCAAACACACCCACAGGACTCCCAGCAAGAAAAAAGGGAAACACGGCGTGACTGACACGACTCAAAGTCATGTTTCTAAGACAATGCGTGGATGAATCTGTCGACGCCACACCCGCAACATATGCCATCAACGCCTCCACGGCAATAATCCTGCAGCGTGCGGAGAGGACGCTTCACGAGTGCATTATTGGCGGAGCCAAACAACTGTACCGTCAGCAGATGGCAACGGTCGGCGGGGGAAGCGAAGGTGGTGGGACTGTTGGGGAGGGTCGATGCGCAGTGTCCCCACAAATACGAGGCGGGTGAAGTGAAACACACTCGCCTGAACGTCACCGGCCACCAAGATGCATGTCTCCCCGCTGTAAATATTGATGAGCTCGAGGCTGGGGCAACTACTCGTAATGCGTGAAAGTGTCTTCCTGCACTGACGCCGCGATTCACATTAGATGAGCAACTTCAGCACAGTCGATCCCCAGCAGTAAAATGCAGCTGGCAGTGGCGCTGTGGATTCTCGATTCCCCCGGCAACGGAGGGCGGAGAAGAAAACTGGTCTCCCCAGCTGCGCGGCATACATCCATTCACTCTGTGCGTCCGGAGTGCCCCGCAGCTGCCTTGAGAGATGCAGCAGACAGACCCCCCTTATTTTCGCCTCCATCCGTCGACGAAGACTTTCGCGGTGCTGTCGGCACACACCGAAGTCTCCCTCGTGCCCGCCAAACAAAAGACACACCCGTTGAGCATCGC
The DNA here is from genome assembly GCF_000209065.1 of Trypanosoma cruzi. Taxonomy (NCBI): domain Eukaryota; phylum Euglenozoa; class Kinetoplastea; order Trypanosomatida; family Trypanosomatidae; genus Trypanosoma; species Trypanosoma cruzi. The sequence goes on from NW_001849374.1 coordinate 21,694, forward strand.
CACGTGCGTCGACGGCCACGCAAACAAATACCCGCCGCAACGCAAAGTGTTTATTATTGGGCAGCAAAAGAAAACTCGAGGCGGCGGCCTGGACAACACACATCAAATCATCCGCCAGGCAACGCTGAAATACATGCGAATGGGCCAACGCGGGACCAGCAGCACAAACACTCGAGAGCTGCTGCGTGAACTCCACGGTAAATGGATCAGCCTCAACGCAGGGGGCACTAATTACGGCGGGTGACAGCGCGAAGGCCAACGGTTCCTCAAGGCCGGGAATTGTGGGGACGGCATCCAAACCCTCCCGGGATTCGTGTGCCAAGACACGCAAATAATCCGCCCCTCGGTGCAAGTCGTCACCATAATCCTCATCGCTCTCTTTGCCGTCATTCGTATTGTCGCACTCAAAGCCGTTGAGGGAAGGTGCTGCCATGATGATTGTGGCATCACCCTGAATGAAACAAAACAATGCCTCGAAGGGCTCCGAGTGCAGGCATCCCGTCAGGCGGCGACACGGCGCATTCTTAGCAATGTACGAAGCAAAGGCAACAAAACAGCTTTCATCCGCCATCGTAATCGCGTCCAGCAGGTGCGGCCTCTTGTTCTTCGTCGCCTCGTTCTCCGCAGTACCAACAGCCGCTGCCACAGATCACGCTACTGCTGCAATCACTCCCACAGAGATACAAGGAAGAGTCTTGTGGAAGTGTGCCGAAAACACAGCGACTGTCACCGTCAGAGGAGGCCATCGTGGCACCGTCCGTCATGCGCCAGCACACACCGAGCAACACACACCCGGCAGTGCAAATACATTCTTGCAGAGCACTGTGCAACTACTTATGTCTGTGTGCTGGAGGAGCGGGAAAGAGGAGGAGCACAGGGAGGCACATCAACACAGCAAGAGGCACAGCTGGATGGCAGCGATACATGCGGTACGGCCCCGACATCAACAATCACGCACGGTGGCAGCATACAAACATACACACAAAAAAAAATCTTAAAAACACGGCGGCAGGGTGTGGCTGTGTGTGTGGCGCTGCGGGTGTCTGCCCGCCCTGGCCGCAAGAAAACAAAACAAGAGGGAAAGAAATGTGTGCGCCGCCCCACAGGCCCTCGTCGCACGCCCACACGTCACGGCTCCCTCAGCGCGCCGTTCGTCGCGGCCCCTCCTCATGCGTGCAGCAGGCGAGGCGCACAGGGCCGTCGTCATGAGCGTGTCGGTGGGTGTGCGAGTGGAGCAGTTGGGCGGAAACACACGGCACCCCTCGCAGGAAGAGTGCAGCAAGAAACAATTAAAAGAGGGAAGAGTAGAAAAGAAAAACGTCCATAATGACTGCCCCAAAAGCAAAAAAGAAAGAAATGAAGAAATTGAGAAATAAAAAACAAAAAGGAAAAACAAAAACATGAAAAAAACGCAAAAAAAAGTTTAAAATTACGCACATAAAATAAAAACAAAAAGAAAGTAGCAAACAGGAAAATTAAATTTAAAATAATAAAAAAAAGGAAAAATTATTTGAAGGGAAAGAATTAGTTCTTGGACGCAATTCTCTGCTGGGGAGGTCGCAAGTGTTCCACGCGTCATCCAGTCACGCCTCACTGAGCCGCAAACCCCCACAGTCCCAACAGCAGAAGGAGCAGCGGCGGCACCCTCCTCCCACACACAGTGCCGGCATCGCTGTTATTCCCTTGCGACAAATTTCCCAGACTACTGCCGAGGGCCGTAGCATTTACGTCCCTGTCCTGCGGATGGATTCCCTCCTCCTCCTGCGCATCCGTTCCTCCTGCCGTCTCCCCATCCGCACCAGAGCTCACGCTCACATCACGTGTCAATGCGGGTCCATCGTGCCCCTCGCCTTTAGCGGTAAGAACGTTTGTATCTGCGGCGGCGGGGGTATTACCCACGGAGGGTGTGTGCGGTCCATCCCCCTGTATCGTATCTGCACTCCCCTCCCCCACCGTTGGGTTACCGCTAGACGAGGGAGAGACATCCACATCTGCATTTCCATCGGGAGGCTTTCCTGGCGCGAGTTGGTTCACAGATTGCCCACTTCCTGAGGAAGTCGTTGAAGCGGACACTGCTGATGGGGATGCACTTCCACCGTCAGCACCTTCACCTCCATTCAAAGGTTCCTGTCCCGCATGCGGTGTTCCACCAGGAGAAGGCAACACGACTTCCTGCGCATTTGTTTCCTTCGGAGGCGTAATCGGGGCTTTAATTGTGTTAAGCGCAGTAATCTCACTGTCATCCAACGGGCGGTTGTACAGCAGGACGTTCCTCACAGTCACAGACACGTCTTCTTGGCTCCACGAGTTGCTTCCATCCCCTCCAATGTAGAAGTGGGAAATGTTTTTATCTTCCTTACCTTCCAATTGGCATTGCACATTCTCCAACACACGCTGACCATCGACGTACGCGGAACCCTGTTTTTCGTTCTGTAGCACAATGGCCACTTGGTACCGTGTTGTATCCGTTTTTGTCTCCCAAGTGCTGCTGTGCTCCGTCTTCTTTCCGTCGCCACACAATAATGTCCACTTCTTTTCTTTGTTGTTGTACGACAGTCCCAGGAGTACTGGATTCTCTGCATTCTTCAATATCGCACCCATCAATGGAATCGGGCCCTCCTGCTTCGGCACACCGTCGATGGACACCGTCGCCACAAGAGTGAAGTTGTAGTTCGCAAAGTGGTACAGCTGATTCTCCCCCTGCCTGCCAACAGGCCACTCCGCCCACGCTCCCCGGAACGTCACTCCATCAGAAGACCCTGCAGTCTCTGCTACCCCTGCTGGCACTCCTTCTTTCGTTCCCTTCTTTACTGTGGCGTTCACCCCGAGGTACTCGTCCCTCCATGTGTCATCAGAGAAGTTGCCGGACAAAAAGCCAACCAGCCCATCCGTGATCTTAACAGTAGCGCTGCAGGCACTGTCAGTTGAGGGACCCTTCACAGCACCCTCAGAAGGGCACAGCTCGGAGACACGGCCGTCCACCTCCTTCCAGGTCGCCAGCACATCCTTCACCCGCTGCAGCTGCTCAGTCAGAAGCACAGAGACCATACCGAGTGATGATTCCGCATCGCCCTTCTTCTTCTCGTACAGTGCAATCAACTCCTTCTTCTCCTCATTAGTTTCACCTTCAACACTTTTGTGCAACAGGGCGCTGGCGGCAACGTCCTCACCTTCCCCGGATACCGGCCCAATATCAACAATGTGCGTATTGTCCGTCAGCCAAAGATGGAGTTCGCCCTTTTTATTTTCCTTTTGGTTTTCTTTGGGATACACCGGCAGAGTAACGAGCATCACATTTTTCTTCTCATCATCTCCAACACCAATTGTCGCTGCGGTGAACCCGCTCCCAACGGCCTTCCCTTCTCCCTCCTTTTTGTTGTTGCCCCACACGCGCGAGAGTGTCCCGAGGGCCTCCGTCCACGACTCCCCCTTGTCGCCGGACACGTACACCCTGCGGCGGCCACCATCACACGCAGTCATCATCATGAGCTTGTCCTTCCACTCCACCACGGAGGGATCACTGCAGCCATCGTCAGACATCCCCTTCGACAGCGTCCAACTCTCAGCATCCTTTAATATAATCAGCGACACGGTTTTTTCATCCTTTCCGTTGTCATCCTTCTCCTTCGTGCCTTCCACTGGGAACACAAGCGTACCGTCCTCCATCTTAAGACCCGATCCGCCGCCGCCAATCAGTCGCTTCAAGGAGTTTTGTTGGTCGCCCATAGGTTTCTTCGGCACAGCGTTGGTATCTTTCCAGTCAATTTGTTTGTTACTTTCATCTTCACCACTGACTTCCCCTTTCACCAGCAATAGTCCCCAGTCAACTGCACCACTCTCCTGACCACCTTTACGACTGTATTTCCCAACAAGCATGTAAATATCATCTCCATCCACAACTGCTGTCGGTCGACTCACATCTACTCTCGTCTTCTCTGAGGATATGCCTTCCTCCAGAACTAGTGTATCCTTCACATCATTCAGCACTTCCTCCGGTTCGTTATCTGCTGTTTCCGTGAGAAGTTGGGATGCAACGCCAGTAAAGGTATCTTCTCCATCATTCTTCTTGCACTGCGCCTCGGCAACGGCAAATACGTCATTCCCCACTTTCAAAAGGCCGGGAGCACTCAACGATTTCACAGTTACATCACCTACACTGATGCCCTTCCATTGAAGCTTCGGATCAGACGACGGTTCCACAGCTTGCGTAGCTCCACAGGTGCCGCAGAAAATCATCACGAGGAGGAGCACCGCGGAAGTAAACACACGCCGGGACATGTTGGGCCTCCGCGGCTCACTCTTCTTTCCTTCCCTCCTCCTTTCGCTGGATCCGGTCACGCGGCGACGGTAGTCTGTGCGGGGTGCCTTCACAGCAGCAACACGTGAGAGCATAGAAATATGTGTGTGTGGGCGATGTGTGTGTGCTGTTGGTCCTTCCAGTGCCTTACAATTTCACAGTAGCAATTAGCGCTTGTTTGCTTTCTTCGTAAGAGAGTGAAAGAAATGAAGAAAACAGGGTAATAAAATATGGGTGAAAGAATAAGCACCGCCACCCATCCACAGTGAGTAGCACCATCATCCCCGCCGCAGTCACTCCCAACAACAACAACTCACGCACACAGACACACGGAACAGCAGAAGAAAGATCGCCGCACCGGAACACACAGCGACTACCACCACCAGCAGGAGCCACGGCGGGCGCTTCTGCCACGCGTCAGCACACACCAGGCGACGCCCAAACATAAAATAACCAGCGGGTGGCAAAAGGGCACAGCCGCCCTCCGCAGCCCACGCGCTACCGCCAGTCGTTCCACTGTTGTCTCCTCCGCCACACCCGCTCCGCCGCCGGCACACATCACCCCGCACAGCCGGAAAAGCCCCCGCCGTCAAATACACAACAAGAAAGACGCTTCGGCACCTGTAGCTGCTGGGCGGAAATCGCTCCGCACCTACTTCAGGCACCCTCAACAACGCACGAGAAAGACAAGCGTTGCAGACTCCCTTCATCCCCCATCTCAAGGGCCGCAGCAGCCAGAATCGTGTGCGTGCGTTCATTCTCAGCGCTCACGCCGCTCCATACCGTGTGCAGCATGGCATGATTGTATGTGTGCGTGTATGTGTGTGTCACCTCTTATACTTGCAGAGCAGCTGTGCGGCACAAAAGAGTCTGAAGAAAGCAACGGCAGAGAGAGGCAGATAGCACACACGCAAATTACTCATATCATCACACACACACACACACACGCAGCCGCGGAATGGGTGCACTCAACCACAAAATCAAAAAGAAAAACAAAACAAAAAGCCGAAGCGTGGGACGACCAGCGCACACACTCTCATTGCTCCCGTAAAGCAAAACACACATACAGAGGGAGAGAGAGAGAGAGGTCGCCCACTCAATGCAATAAAAACAAAACGGAAACAGTTACGGTGCTCCGCCCATGCAGCCAGGCAGGACGGCAGCGGTGCGTGTCGTACAAAAGAGAGCACCAACGGGCCTGCATGGGTGTGCATGCATATATACAATGGGCACATTATGTGTGTGCTTCGTGGGGTGAGGTGAGGGCGAGAGTCCATGCAAGGGGACACACACACAGAGGGAGAAGGAAGAGTGTGTGTGCGGGCGGTGCACGGCTCTCTCTCCCTCACTCTCACGCGGCCACCACCGCAGCAGCACACGCAACAGTAAGAAGAAGCAAAAGAGGGGAGGTGGTGTGGGAGACCGCGGTGCTGCCGTCACTGTCGCCAACCTTTGTCACCGTACCATGTGTTTGAGCGTCGGTGGTTGTCCTTGCTGTTTTTGGTGCTGTATCACTGAGTGGTGGAACAACGTTGGAGTTGCCAGTTTCAAGGCTGTCGTGTTGTTCTTCAGAGCTTTGAGCATCATCCTCATCTGCCTTATTCTGGACATGATCACCGCTGCCACTTGTAGAGGTAGATGAGGTTGCTGTTGTTTCTGCTGGACTGCCGGCTGCAGCATTCTTCGTCGAATCCTTTGTGTCCGTGTCATGACTGTGCTGCCCTTGTGTAGCATCCCCTGGAGGTGGTTGCGTTGTTTCTGAGTCCGTTTTGGATCTTGACGGTGTATTTTCCTTCTTTACTTTGGTTATGTTCTGTGAGCTTTCCTTTTCTGCTGTTGGGCTTTCTTCACCTGTTGGTGGTGCAGGTACTGGTGGTGCTCCTCCTCCATTATTTTGACCCTCTTGTTTCTCGGGTTGTAATGTGTTTTTTTCTTGTTTTTGTTCCTTGTCTTCGTCCCCATCCTCTTCCTCTATCGCTTCCTCACTTCCAGTTTTATCCTGACGATCGGCACCTGATTCCGTCTCCGTGTCCTTGGGCAATGGAGTGATCTTGGAAGTAACCTTTGAAGAAAGCTTTTCATCAGAACGAGTGGAAGAGCTGCCAGATGGAGAGGGCAATTGATCGGTGTTTTGATCCTGGGACTCCTTTGACTCTTTTTTCTTAGGATCCAAGTTATTTTTTTCATTCCCTTCTTGAACAGCCACAGGTAACTGCCTGGTTTCTGCACCTGTCCGTGACACTCCAGGCCCAGACGCCGGCAGGGATGGTGTTCCAGCACCTGCAACACCCTGCACAACTCCTGTACCACGCCTTTCATTGTCCCCAGTAACAGCGGGCTCACTACCAGGCGCTGTTTTATCCTTTTTTACCAATGAATCATTATCACTTTCTGATTCTTCTTCTCTTTCCCCAGCTTCAACCGCCTTTATTAATCCTATTTGGGTGGAAATCAACCCAAAATCCGCCTTCAGGCGCAGCCCGTTATTTCCTCCATTATGTGTGTGCGTCAAGACGTTCCCATCACCCTCAATGCAGCGGTTGTCCCTTGCATCTCCAAAACCAGTGAGGCACCACAGCACGCAGAGGGCACACACCAGCAGAACACGGCCAGTCATCATCACCACCACTCCTGTCACTTGCGTGCAGCCTTCAGCACAAACTAAGTCCCCGTCAATGCAGAGCAAAAACAAAGAGGAGAAACACGTCACTCATGACAACGTACAGCAAACGAGCATTGGGAAAAAACACATGGATACCGATTATTCCAATAGGGCAAAAGCAGCAAAAATAAATAAGCAAAAGAAAAAAAACTTAAATTATTGACACAACTCATTGAGTGATGCTGGCAAGCTGCACAGTTATTCTTCCACGAAAAACCGCAGTTCCCCCCTCCCTCACACTTCAGCAGAGCGCCGCAGTGCCCCACAGCCCCAGAATCAAAAGCAACATCACCCGAGACACACACATGCACGGTGATGTTGCCAATTAAAGCCATGGCCAACAAATCAACGAACTGCCCGTGCTCAAGCAAAATGACATGGTCCAAGGGTATTGTTGCGTTGAACTCCGATGGGATCTTAGTTTCTCGGACGTTGTTGTCGAAAAAGTCGGTGCGGCATCACCGCCACCCAACACGTTACCACTCGTTCAACATTTGCTAGGACTGTGATGGGCTCAGGCGTGGCTGTTGTACCATCCAAGGGCATTAGATCACTGTTGCTGAGTGAATCGGGGCCGCTGTCCATGCCCACGGCAGTGCGAACATACGTGTCCTATTCATGGTCAACGTGTTGTTATTCGCTGGCAACTGTGTTGGCGTTGGACGGCTTGTCTTCTCTCGCTGTGCGTGCGTCTGGATCCGCTGCGCTGCCACCTTACTCCCCGGACACCCGAGCCCCCCGTGGAACCTCACCGCGCAGCTGCTGGCAGCCTTGCACGCACCTGCCGAGCGGAGTGTCCTGTCACTGAGCATGGCCTCGGACACTTCCCAGTTCCCCGCCTGGCAGCAGCAACCCAATCGCCCACGCGAGTCCCTTTCGCCACGGACTCCCTCTCGGCGATGGAGGCGCTTCGCCTTGGACCGCCGGCGCTGCACGACGACGTCAGCGAGGCGATTTGTACCGTGCCGCATTCACTGGCGGATTGAGTTCACCCAGCTGGCTTCACATTTTCCCATCACACTGCGGTATTCCACGCAGTGAGGCCGCTGACAAACAAGCCACGATTGCACGATTCCTCTCGCAGGACTGCGTCAATGCCTGGCACATGGACTTCCTCACTGCAGTGAAGCGGTTATAATGGAAGGATGCCCAGGAGGAAAAGGAGGGCGCGCACCGCGTGACAGGCGCCTGTCGGTGTGGCGAGGACTCTATTCCTGGTGTTGACCCGGACATCGGTCCCCGAGTGGCGGCACTGCGCACAGGCGCGATGCGACTCCTGCCCACTCTTCGACAGGCCTGCACGCGCCCTGCGGATCACAAGGAACCCTCTGTGTCGGTGGTGCCGTCCCTCCCTCACCGCGGTGACCGGCCCGCCTCTGCCTCCGCCGGAACCTCTTCCCGACGTGAGCACCGCAACTCCTTGTCGACCAGCGAGCGGCGGATTGACGTCCTCCTGCCCAACCTGCGGCAGAGTGCGCTTGACCGTCCACAGTATGAGGGCACATGCCGGACGTGCTCAGCCTGGCGTTATAATAGTTTGCGAGGGCCTCCCATGCGGATGCCACAATGGCGCCACCGTCTTCTTAACAGGTGCCTCGCGCGCCGGTCACTATAGAAAATGCCAAGCGTATCAACAAGTCAAACACGAATAACGCAACTCTGCAAGCACCAACGACAATCATAACCCTTCAGGCACTACTCTACCGCAAGCCCCTACCACCCGCTGAGCCGCCCGACGGTCCACGGGAAACTCTATCGCACATGTTGTGGGAATGCCCTCGTCGTCGACCACTGAGCATTCGAATCTTCGGAGAAAATCTATGTCGCATGACAGCGTTATTCGAGACGGGAAAGTTGGCCACTTTTCGACGGACAGCCCTCGGGCGATCAATGAATAGTGACAATGTCGTATAACAAAAAAAAAAAAAAAGTTTATTCTGTGTTTTATCGATGCTTTTACTGTTTTCTTTGCTCTCCACAATTACGGGTTGCACTGATGCTTCTCTAAACCTAACCTTTGCACAACACCCAAATGCCACGGAGGAACACCGCACGGAAGCAGGCAGTGGGCGCGACCAAAAAAAAGCATAACAACACAACAAACAGATATCGCAATGTGAAACGAAAAGGCACGGAAACGTCACGTACGGAGCGGAACAGGCACTAGTTGTGTGCGCGGCGGCTGCCGACATCCTCGCTGTCCTCCTCTCCCGCCTCACTCCTTTCTCCCCCGGTGTGGGCGAGCGGCTCGCGGTGACGCACGGAGGGTCCGCTCGCTATTAAAGGGGATGGCGGGCACGGTCTCGTGGAGGTTGTTGGGCTGGGCGGCATCAGCGTCACCATCTAACGATTCCTCCGTTGGCTCTTCAGTGACACACTCAGATTTCCCGAGTTACAGACATAAGAAGCTCCTCATCACGTGCTGCCGCGGTGCGAAAAGACCGCCCATTTCACATGCGCACAACGCCCGCTCAACCACAATCACGTGACTCAGTTTACGGCCACAAACGAGCAACAAAGGACACATCAAAGAGACCCAAGCCAAATAAAATAACAAAAATAGAGGCCTCTAACAGCTTCAAGCGCACACGCAGTACGCGCCCGTCGCCCTCTTCATCCACCCCGTTGTGGCAGGTCAGCGGCCAAAGTATGATCCTTGTTTTTGAACCTTCGTTTTGCACTTAAATAATTCTCATTGCTCGCAGATACAAATTTTCCCTTCTTATTTACATTCCTTTCCCGACGCCCCCGCCAAGCCCGTTGTTGTTTCCTTTCGAAATTTTCCCTCCGGCCGCTTCAGTGTGCTGAGGTGTGAGCAACGAGGGCCAGCACCTTGTGGGAGTACCCGGTCCCGTCGTCGCACCATGAGGCGAGCTTCGCGAAGCGATCGTTGAGGTAAATGCCGGCCTTGACGGCAAAGACGGACATCGGCGCGACGCCGTTCATGTCGGTGGAAACAACCTCGGCCTCCGTGCGGCCAAGAAGGCCATTCGGCTTCCCCTCGGCGGCTGCATTGGTGGCGGCGCGGAGCTGCTCGTATGCCGCCGGCTTCTCCAGGCGCGCGGTGAGGTCGACAACCGACACGTTTGGAGTCGGCACACGGAACGCCATGCCGGCCAGCCTGCCGTTCGGCGCGGGAATGCCTTTCTCGACCGCCTTGGCTGCTCCGGTGGCGGACGGAACGATTTTCCACGTCGCGTCGCGACCGCCGCGCCATTCTTTGAGCGACGCCATGGTGGCACGCGCTGTGGCCATGAGACTCTCAACGACGCCGAATCTTTCACGAGCGATCCTCGCGGGCGGCGCAAGGCGGTTCCTTGCACACGGGACGTTGGAAGCGATTTGCCGTCCCTGTCAATCGTGTCGTTCAGACCCACGAAAGGCATGGTCGTGTCGTCTCTCGGCTGGCCTGTCATGACGGTTTTTTCGCGCCGGCCTGGGCGTGCCCGCGGGCGGTCCAAGCGATGAGGAAGAGACCAGCCAACTCGAGCGCGGCCGCCGTGTCGGTTTCATCCCGCCCGAGATTGGCGTGGCCGCGCTCACTCGTCACGAGGGTCTTCTCTCCGTTGGCGGAAAAGAGCGCCTTCCCGCGCCACCAACGCATATCGGGGCGCGCCCCGCAACGCCAGCGACGTTCCCGCAGGAGCGGCGCGCCTGACCCGGAGGCCGCGGCGAAAAACACACGTGGGCGCCGGCGTTGCGCGTATCACGGTCGATTGCCGGGCCTGTCGGGCAGGGGCGACACCGCCAGTCACCTCCGCGCCGCCCAGGGTCGTGTGGGCGGACCGGGCGACACACCATTCGGAGGCCTCCAGTACAAAGCGAAGAGCCCAACGGGAGACCGCCGTGGCGTGGTGTCGGGGCCTTTTTCCCCGCATTCCCGGGGAAGCCGGGAGCCAGCAGTGTTTCCCTCGCGGGGCTGCGCTGTTGCCGCGCAGGTCCGCGTAGTAGGGCGTACGTGCTTCACGATGCTGGCTGGCGGGCGGGCCGTCGTATTTGTCTGAGAAGACACGGGGGAAAGAGAACGAAAGAACAACAGCGAGAGAACACATTGTCTTCCAACGAGGGCTTTTTGAGCCGTCGACTTTTTTTCTTGCTTCGTGAGAGTGGCGCTGTCCCCTGTTTTTCGTTGGGGTTCTTCTCGGGTTGTGGGGTTTAGGGGCTGTTTTTCGTTTTGAATCAGGGGCTTGTTCATGTGGTTGCCATTGCGTGTGCAATGAAAAACTTTTTAGGCGTGAAATGGAAGGCTTTTTTTTTTATTGCTTTGCGAGACCCGTTGGTTATGGACTACTTTTCGTACTGAGGTTGATCATTCCTTCACATGGTCAGTGCGGTTTTTTCTTTTACGCTTTTTTTTTGTATTTGTTGAAATAGGCTAACATTATTTCATGATGTCTTTGTCACGGCCTTCGCTTTTATGCTGGCTGGCCCTGTATCGTGCATTGCCTTCTTTTGTCTTTGAAAATGTTCCAACCAATAAAAGGCAAAAAATTCGACCGTTTTTGTTTATGAAGGAAGTAGATGTGGCGGCTGCTCAGGTCTTTGGTTTACTGTTCCTGTGTTTTTTGTGTATTGTTATGGGGCTTGGCTTCTACTACTTCTATACCATGCGTCTGGTAAAGAGGGCCCGACGGAAGGTGGAGTGAAATGCTTACTATTGGTTAGAACATACTTTAAAGGCAAAGCTAGAAATTTAAGAAGAATGACGCGGTTTTTTTTTATATTTGGCTTAGTCCTTCTTTTTTCTTATTATTCGTATCTGATTGTTGTACTTTTCTAAGAATGTGGCTCTGATATGGATTAATTCCATTTTGTCGTCACTATATAGTTTAATTGATACAATATCGTATGCATTATGAGGATTTTGGGGTGATTACTGCCGAGAATGGCGCCTCATCACTAAGTTTTGAACTTGCTTGTGCCACAGCAATGGATCATTACATTCGGTGTACGGCACCACATGACAAGCAGGAAACTGACAAGTATATGTCGCCGTGCTCAACTGGCCTTCGGGTTTACGAAGGTGCACGGGTACTTGCAGCTTTTGTTGCTAGGTTTGGAAGGGTATTATTGCCGTATACATTTGAGTATGACACATTTAGATATCCAAGTTCCTGGGTTGTTGAATTGGGCTGTGGCTGTGGACTGGTTGGATTTACGGCGGCTGCGCTATTTCCAGAATTATCCGTGGCATTTACTGATGCTTCAGTCGACTGTTTGAATTTGATTGGCGCGAGTGCAGAAAGAAATGGTTTAACGCTCATACAGATTAACGGTAAAGGTTTCAGCGGGGTCTTTGAGAATAACGAACATCGTGTCCTAGTAGCGTATCCGTTGGAATGGTGTGAAGATGATACGGTTCGACTTATTTCCACTATAAGAAGATTTTCCAATTCTCCGAACCACGTAAAAACTGGAGATATTCGTATGGTATTGGGATCTGATTTATTATATTACCGAGTGGACATTAAAACCCTTCTCACTACTTGCAAATGTCTCTTGCAATCGTCTGAAGAAACAGCTTCCAAGGATCAGTGCAATACATCTTTGGCCCCGCGGTTAGCTATTTTGGCACACTTTATGCGTATACCCGACGGAGACGCAAAGCTACAAATGGTTGCTTACGAATTAGGGTTCGGCATTGTTCGTGTCCCACTTGAGGCATTTGTTGACGCAGATGTCATAAAAAAACGTGGTTGGAACGGCATTTCGGTTGTGCTGTTATTTCTGCGTTCTCTACCACACACGGATCTGCATTGCTTGAATATAGGCAGTCTTTGTGAACAACACGAGGAAGAGGATCTCGCTGAGGTTAAAAGGATTTTTTCTGTGTGCCATATATCGTTTCCGAGCGAGGCCTTAGTTTGCTACTCAAAAAAAGCATTGGGAAATAACGCCGACGCCTTTGTGGATTGTGAGAAGGGCTCTGATCTTGATAACCTCCCTTTTTTCTTTTGAAAAGGAAGGCATTTGTCTCTTGTCAATATTGTGACGTGCTTCAAGAAGATGTACACCTTCGGAGGTGAACCCAAATGTTTACTTCCTACCCCATTTAACACTGTGCGTGGATAAATTTTGCGTTTTTCTTATCTAATCATTTTTTTTTTTAATACAACGATGAAATTCTTTTTTGTTTCTTTGTGATTGTTTATTAGCACAAAAGAAATAAAAGAAGTTTAGATAACACGCCGATTCTTGAACATTACTTTGTGTTTTTACTGTTTATGGGTGGGAGTTCTCATCCGCATTTTGTATCTAACGCTGAAGGAGATGGAGTTAGTAGGGGCGATGCGAGAGAACTACAATTAACTTGGACACCGACCCACTCTCAGCTTCCTGCCGCCAAGCATTCAGCGGCGGAGCTTATCTCTGGCGGTAACTGTGAGTCGGCTCAGTTTGGAATCGAAAAACATTCGAATGCTGCTCCTGACGTTATTGTCTTTTTCCCGGAGATCGAGGAAGTTAAAAGTCTAGTTAGACCGACAGTTCGAGATGCTTGTGAACAGAAAGCGGAGGTTGCTGCACAACACCGATTGAGATATGCTTCTTTTGGAAGTCCCAGTACTTCCTCATCTTTTATGCATAATGAAGAATGTTTTTCCTTTTATGAAGAATGCCTGCCGATTGACACCGCTGTTAATGATCGGATTTGCGCATGTGAAGAACAGTCAATACTCACTACAAGCATAAAGGCAGAGGACCCGGGCATTATACCCTCACAGGGTGCAATCGCGCGAGTTGGAAGAAATTGTGGAGAAGGTCTAGCAAAACGGTGCTCACCAATTTCTCATCCCTTGACGAGACAAGAGACGTCTGGTATGATGAGCGGCGGCACATCCTCAACCAATGGGACAGCTATCCATCAGGGCACTTTAGTTTTTGCTCCGAGACCAGATACAGAAGGTTCCCTCTTTGTGGCACCCAGTGCTTCTTGCGGAATTGCAGGGCCAAGAGAGGATATGTTTTTGTTTCAGGCCCCAGATTCTCGCCGAGAAAGCACTTTGAGCCCAGAGAACTTGATTGCAGTAGCCACACCGCGTGCAATTGACCCATTTTGTTTGGATTCTTCTAATGTGCAGAATAATCTTTCCCTTCCCCTTGTTGTGGCAGATGACTCAAGTGATGTAAAGTTAAATTTTACTCGATCTTTCTCACGTACTGATAACGACCCAGCGGTCGGCAGACAGGTGAATACGCCCAATTTAGGTTGCGAGTTATATCGGCAGTCTGGGGGCTTGCGTTCTTTTGGGAGTGCAGATGAAGCTTCGGAGGATATGTGGCAAGGAAGGGGCTCACATATGCACGGGCCGTCTGCTATTTCTCGTGGGGCAATGGGCAACGTCAGCGGCAGTGCAGGTGAGTGCCGGTTTGGGCCGTTGTTTGGGGATAATCTGAACGGTAATTTGTTTGAAGAAGGTTTTTTTCTCTTTTCTTCCCACCAGATGCAAATACCACCCTTTAGAAAGCCCGTCGATATCACGCCGCTTCTTGAAAGGGCTGATCGTGATCTGGCAAGTAAAACAACGCTTCTCGTACCTGTATTGTCTTCTCAAGTTCCCGGGGTCGAAGAAGAAGGGGTCAGAAGTTCACGAGACTCTCTTACATTGGAATCAATCTCCTGGCTAAACTCACTTGTTGATCCACATGCCAGTCGACGAAAGTTTTGACATTGAGATCCAAGGATCGTTTCGGGGCACAAGAAATTATTTGGATGCCAAAGGAAAAATGAAAACTTCAAATTGCGTGGGAATAAGCGAAGCAATTGCAGTTCAAAAGACTACGCAAATTGTT
>NW_001849374.1:36543-47032 GCF_000209065.1 Trypanosoma cruzi
TACCCAAAAAAAAAAAAAAAAATAAAAAAAAGAAAAAAGGAAAAAAAAAAGAAAGCAAGTAAGAATATATATATGGGTATCTTTTTAGTTGTTCTTCAGTGTTTTTTTTTTTCTCTTTTTGCATCTGAGTGTGTGACGCATCCTCAAGGTGCACTTTTTGAGGGCTCTGTATTTTCGCCCCACGAATATCCATAAGGACCGATTCTGAAACTTCACTTCTTGTCTCTACAAAGCCGGAGCGTTTGCTTTGTGAATGTGGCATTTGATGTTTTCTTTTTTGTGTGTGCCTCTTTTTACTGCGTATACCACACGCATATTTTTGGAAAGTTTTCCGGTGGTTTTATACTTTTTCCATTTTTTTTTTTTTTTGCTTCGCTTTTTTGTTCTTTTTCCTTTGTACTCCTCATTTTTCTTCTTTTAAATATTGCTGTCGCAAACTCATTTGGGTTTCTCTTCATTTGTGCCGTTTTTTTTTTTTTTTTACCGACATGTCTAGCCACACGATGTCATCAGGGTGCCGAGGAGGTGGTCGAGCAGCGACATGAGTTTCCTGCTATGAGGCAGCTGCCATTGGGAGAAGCTTTCGGTGCGAAGGTCCTTCTTAATGCCCAGCCGTTGGCGCACAGCCAGAGCGTCTGTACATTCCGGAGGCAGATGGTGCAGTGTTTTCTGCGGGCTAATTGTTGCGCTTGTGGAGGCTGGCTGATCCTGCGGTGGCAGTGATTGCCTCCTGGCACTGCTGCTGCGGTGCCGGTCAGCGTCTGGGTTCTGTGCGCAGCGATTTCTGTGCGGTGCGGTGCCTTTTTTGTGTGGGGAGGACTGTGTCGCAGCAATCGCGGTGGAGGTGGGGAAGCGGTGGAGGGCGTTCCGGATGAAAGCACCGACAGTGACCGATGTGGTTCGTGTGTCCCACCACTGTGGCGTCACAGTGCGGGCATTTTTTCTTTCGACGGCGTGTGGAGGGCCGTCTCTCCACAGGCGGTGCGTCGGCCTCCCTTGTCGTCGGGGGAACAGCTTCCGTCCCGGTGCGGTGGGATCGTCGTTGGAGCGCATGAAAGCGGAGTGTTCCGGTGAGATGTTGCGGAAACGGCGTTGGTTCGTGCAGTCTCTCACAGTCCAGTACAGGCGGCCCCAGAGCTCGGATTCCCCGCACCCTTCCCGTGCAATGTTTGTCCGTTCCTGTTGGTCGAGGGCCTCCTGAGTGATTATGTGCTTGCCGCCTGGATCCGATGGCCTGGCGCCGCCAAGCAGGTAGTGGTGGGTGTCCTGATGCATGGTACTACGCCACTTGTTGGTGAGCTGGGTAGTAAAACATGTCAGCAGGTCCGTGTGCCGTATGGGTGCTATTCCATGCTCCGTGTGTTGCCCGGTTGCCGTGTTCTGCATCGCATGCTGATCTGCAGGCTCGTTAGCATGTACTCCGCGATGCTCGTAGCAAAACTGCAGCTGCACGGACCAGCCGGCACGCATCAGCGACAAGAGACGCTTCCAGATCTGATCCTCCGTCCAGTCGGTATGGCTGAGCGGGCCCTTGGTGACGGCGGCTAGAAGGGACTGACTGTCTGTAACCACAAGCAGGGTTTTTGTCTGTGTCGGATACGATGGACACTCAGCCTTTCCATGGCCGGGAGCAGTGCACGGGACTCCGTCGTGCGGCTGCATGGGCGTGTGCCGCCGTTGGTACTGACCTTCTCTGTTATCTCCGAGGAATGCGGGAATGAGAGCAGTATGCCAATCCCGGCTGAATTGGGAATGCCGACACCGCCATCCGTTGCGAGTATCCACGAACGATGGCTGTGCAGCGCTAGAGTCTCTTCGCTGACTCTGCGCTTTTCCCTTATCAGCTCTTCTTCGTCCGTTATTGAGTGGTCTATCGGAAGTTCCACACCGATGGTGACCCGGTGAGCGGAGGCCGCAAACCAGGGAGGAATGGAGCTGCGAAAGAACCGCTCTTCGCGTGGTGAGCTCTCGGTGATGCCATATTCCTTTGTGTATGCGTCTACGAATGCATATAGCTCGTCCCGAGATAATGGCGAGATGCGGAAACCGGCGCGAGGCGGTGGCTCAGGCGGGGGTCTCCGCATCCAGTCCATCTGACATGCGCGTGTGTTCTCAAATATTGAGAGCCGCGCGCGCAGGCAGAGGACGTGGAGCGGCGGCATATTAGTCTCCAGTAGCGCGGATTCCGGGTCAACAGTGCTCGGAACTCCGCTGACAATGCGTGCTAGGGTTGCGTACGTCTTCTGCATCTCGTTCTTCGCTGAATCCGTCGCTACTGCCCATATGAGCTCGCTGCCATAGCGTAATTTGGAAGCACCGTATCCAATGACGAACGTGCGTGGATCATGTGGAGATGGTCCCGCCTCTTTGTGCGCTATGCAGCGTAGCTGCGATATCCGTTGCAAAGTGGCAGCGCATTGCTTGGTGGCCGCCACATTTAGCGTCAGTCGTGGATCGAGATCCATGCCGAGAAGCTTCGTAGTTCGCGATGCCCCCATGGTCATGACTGGGATTTGACATCCAGCCACTACCAGCGGCCACTTTCCTTCACGATCATAATCTGACTCCGTGTGCGTGGATAGTGTGAACCAAGCAGCTTCACACTTTGACGGGTTGATGGCCAGGCCATTTTCCTGACTCCACGCATGCAGCTTTTGAAGAACCATGTTGGCAGTGGGAATGGCGTCTTCCCGGGACTGCCC
This sequence comes from Trypanosoma cruzi, assembly GCF_000209065.1. Taxonomy (NCBI): domain Eukaryota; phylum Euglenozoa; class Kinetoplastea; order Trypanosomatida; family Trypanosomatidae; genus Trypanosoma; species Trypanosoma cruzi. The sequence continues at coordinate 39,246 of NW_001849374.1, forward strand.
CTTAACGATAATAGAGAGGTCGTCCGCATACATGTCTGCTGTGGCACCCGCAAAGCTGTTCAGCAGATTGAGAAGTGGGTGTACGTAAAGGGAGAACAAATATGGTCCCAGCACGGACCCCTGAGGAACTCCTCGCAGCATGGGACGCCGATCGCTGTGTCTGTGGCCAACTCGTGTCTTCGCGTAGCGACCACATAGAAAGTTTCTAAGCCACCTTCTACAATTCACCCCCGGAATATTAGCCAGCAAGCGACTGAGGACTCGATGATCTATGGAGTCAAAAGCCTTGCTGAAATCAACCAGCACTAGCAGGGTCCGATGGGGTCTGTAGTGGAGTTGATAGCCAACACCGCTCTTCTTGGGAAGGCTCACTTGGAAATAGTGATTTCTATTATGCTCCACTTCGTGTATCAGGTGTGCCAGCTGCATCGTTGTGGTACGCATACTACGATATGCATACTGGTGGGGGTGCGGCGTCCACACCCAAAGCAATCTCTTCAGTACCATTTTCTCAGCAACCTTACTCACGATGGAGGTAAGGCTGATGGGTCGATATGACTCAAGCAGTTCCGGCGACTTACCGGGTTTTAAGAGTGGAACGATGGTAGCGCGTCTCCACTCAACCGGAATCGTACCGGTCGTCCAACTGTGGTTAATGCAACGAAGAAGGAATCGGAGGCCCTTTGACGAAATATGTCGCAGTGCCTCACTGTAGACTTCGTCCGGTCCGGGGGCCTTGCCATACGGCGTGTTACGTAGCGCAGCAAGCAGTTCCGTACGATTAAAAGGTGCATCAAGAGGGGAGTGAAGATGAGCAACTAAACCAGATGTGGTGGCAGCCTCGTTTTTGTCCTGTGGCTCAGAACTAGATGAGAGTGAAGAACCTGAAGTAAATGAGGCAGCAGACTCGTTGTTGTTCTGCGGCTCAGAAATACAAGAGATAAGAGAGGTGGAAGAAACTAAGCTAGACGTAGCGGCAGACTCGTTGGTTTTCTGCGGCTCGGAGCTAGAAGAAGTAGAAGAAAATGAAGTAAATGAGGCAGCAGACTCGTTGTTGATGCCTTTGGAAAACCTAACTGCCTTGTGAGAGGGGTGAAATGGAAGAAAGATGCGATTGAGAGCATTCGCTGCTCTCCTTGCTGTTTTATAAGTGTGTTGACCGTCTCCTAATGACATTGATGTGGGAGATGGAAGTGATGCCTTTTTTCGTCCGGAAATGTATTTCCATGCGAGTGGCTCGCCTGGATTTAACTTGCTGATGCGGCGTAGATACGTGTTGCGCAAGCGCTCTCGGAGCAGGAGGAAGAATTGACTCCTTGTCCGTTGCATTTCTGCCTCACGGTCGGGCGTCGGTAACTGTAGATAGCGGGCCTTGCTGTCGGTAGCCATCCGCTCTGCCTCCATGAGAGTGTCGTCCCAAAGCCTGGGACCGTCCTTGTGCATGCCGCGGGGGCAGTGTCGTCGATACGAAGTTATAAGCGCTCTCGTGAAAGCCTTAATGCCGGTGGACTGCTTTTTATAGTCGTATGCCGGAAGTTGTGCGTCGAAGTCCTTGATGAATAAATCCCACTTGCACTTCCCCCAACTGTAGAAAAACTTAGGTGCCGAACGGGGTGCCGAAGGTATGGTATCCTTAAATGCCTGATGCAGCGTAAATGTCAGCATATAATGATCACTAAGCGGCGACACGGAAGCTGACCAATCCGACACAGTCAAATGCTTTGACCATGTCAGATCGATACAGGATCGTTCTCTTGTGCCACGGGCATACGTGATCTCACCAGGGGTGTTAACCAAGGTGAGTCCCGCATCCGTGCACAGTTGTAAAAATTCTGCAGCAACCTCGCTTGGAGAAGTCTCCAAGAATGGCTCCCACTGTGGGTGATGCATGTTGAAATCCCCACACAGCAGGAGCGGCGACGAGGCTGGAAGGCAGTTTACTAACCGCCTGAAGGATTGCGTTACTTGCAGTGGTGGTCTCACATAGGCACTCGCTACAATAAGATCACGGTTCTGGTCCAGAGCAACCTGGACCACCACCACTTCAAAGCTGGTGTCATGCTGGGGGATGGTGAGAGGTATACGCTTGGAGCGGAGAGTTTTCCGCACCAGCACCGCCACACCGCCTCCCTTGCCGATGCGCGACTGTGCATAGAGCACATAATCTCCAGTGTGCATGCTGGCGATCTGCTCTGACGACTTCCAAGTCTCCTGAATGGCTATTATGTCTGCTCCTTGCGCCATTAATGTTGCGAGTTTTGACGGCGTGAGGCAAGAAACGTTCATCTGGAGTACTGCTATGGGGCCTGGGTGCTGCTCAATGTCTCCGCTTAGCAGTAGCTTTTGTCGTTGCGCGTCACATACGGCACGCAAACGGTATGTGTAGCGCTGACAAGCGTCGATGGAATCTGGCAGTGGGGAAAAAACACCGATCCGCGGGCAGCCGCGTGTGTGACTCCATCTTCTGACCTTCCGATCTTTTTCTTTTTTTATTTTTGTGTGGATTTCTTTTCCGTTAGTACTGAGGGCGATGCCTGCCGAAAACTGTTTGCGCATTTGATTTGATTTTTTTTTCTAAATATATATATATATATTATTTCTTTTTTCTCCATAGCATGCTGGTATATCTTTAGCTGAACACCCCCCGCCTTCCGTGGTATCAGACTCAAAAGTTATTGTAAATAATGTCGACAATCTTTCCTTCGGACGCCAAGCCGTGGTCGCCGAGGAATAATTCGAACGCCGTGTCGCTGCAAAAAGTACCTTCTGTTTTTGTGCCGCAACGACTCGTTACTGCGTCACCAGAGCAGAATAGCACCGTGCAGCTAAGTCCCACGGCCGCCAAGCTGTTTGTGGGCCAATTACCTTTTGAGACGGATGAGTTACGTCTATACAATTTGTTTAGTGCGTATGGTAACGTTGAGCACATTCATATCCTCCGCGATCTTAAGAACCGAAGTAAAGGTGCCGCCTTTGTTACATATTCTAATGTGGAAGAGGCAGATACAGCCATCTTCACGCTTCACAACCGGTACAAGATGCTGGCAAACCGTATGATTCAGGTAAGTTACGCAAAGAACAGTCCCAACATTTCTCCCTTCGGTTCATACGCGGCTCTCGCGGTACATCAAATGAATCCTACAAATCCTTTGCCAGGTGTTGCGAGCAGGCCTTCCGAAATTCGACCGTTTCAGTGGTGAAATTATGGGTACTTTAATTGGAGTTCTTTGGTAGAGATGAGGATGAGGTGCATATCTATTAAAATACTCATATATATATATATATATATATATATATATGTATGAACGTTTCTGGAGATGGATTTATTAATTTTATGTGTTTATTTATTTATTTATTTGATTTATTATTTTTCCTTGTTCATATATAAATATTCAGGGAAATTATTTCTAATTTTTTGTTGCATCCTCTTTGAGGAGCTGGAGATGAAGAAGAAACAGCAACAAAGTTGCAAACTAGCGGTGAGGGGAAGGGACGTGGACATTGGTTGAGAGCGAGAGTGAGTGCATGTAATGTGTGCGTACGGTACGGAAGGACAAGGAGCATAATTCCGGCTAGTGGTTATGTTGAATAAATGTACTTCTGCCTCGTATGATGTTTTTTTTGTTTTTTGTTTTTTTTTCCTTTTTTTTTTAGATCGATCACCTCACCGAGTGTGTGTTTGTGTGTGTGTGTGTGTGTGACGAACAAAGCGGAAGGGGTGTGGTGGGAGTTAAAAATTCGACTCGGTGCAACAGTAACAGGGATAAAAGAGAAAGGGAAGCTGAGACGATGCGTTGGGGTTCTCGTAGAGCGGGATTTGCTCTTGTGGGCGGTGGCGCATTGGGTGGGGCTGTGTTGTGGTACGCCATCTGTAGGAAAACAGCAGGAAACACGTCTCCACAACAATTGTCTGCAGAGGAGTTCAATGGCCTGCAGAATAAAGCACTTCTCACAGAGGCACTTGGCACGTCACGTTTGCCATGGAATCAGAGCCTCCGGTGGAAAAGAGGCAGCAATCGTCATGATGGCAGAGACTTCAGTCTGACATTGTATCGCCTATTGGGATGCCCGCATTGTGCAAAGGTGGAATGGGTACTTCGCTATTATTCGGTGCCTTTTTCAATGGTAGATGTTGACACCCTCTCCGGTGCAGGGATTCCTGATCCCCGTTATAGACTGGTACCCCAAATACGTTTAGAGCCGATGGATGATACTTCGACCAATAAAATGCCTGATTCAACAGGGGCCTACGTGGTGGATTCTCAACGAATTATCTCCGCCATTTCCATACCATTGGGATTTGCGGAACAACTTCAAGATCCACGTGTACTAGAGACACGACGATGGATTGCAGATCGCTTTCAAGCAGTAAGTTTTGTTGCAACCAACTGTACATGGAGTAACGCCTTTGCGTCTTATCCGTATGTGACACCACCACGGTATCATAATATTGTTTTTCGTGTAGTAGGGGCATCTGCCCTGTGCATTTTATCACGGTATAAAATTTTGCCTCGTCTTGCAGCAAAAGGGACGGATTCGACTGTTAAAATGTCCGTAAAGGATCCGGCCGCATGGCTAGAAGGGGAGTTGGCTACATTTACGGCACGGCTTCAAAGTCAACATTCCAGTCAACGGTTTCATGGTGGTAAGGAACCCGATATAGCCGATTTAGAAATGTATGCCGTGACACGTGTTGTTGAAGCCCATCCAAATTTACGGCATGTTCTTCATCAAGGGGCATTTGGGGAATGGAATACCGCGATGGATGCCGAGGTACAAAAACGGAAACAATTAAAAACATGATTTGCGTGTGATTGCAATGCGTTTTCTTTTTTTTTTTTTTTTTTTGAAGACGAGAGCACATCTTTGCCGATAAGACATTACTCCGTTCAGTTTTTATTTTTATTTTTATTTTATTTGTTGTTGTTTTTGTTTTCTCACTCTTTTTTCCCATTATTATCATCATCACCATCGTCGTCTGTATGTTTGTTTGTTTGTTGCTTAATGTGTGTAGGGCTATTTATTTGAGATACTTTTTTTTTTTTTGTGAGTGTGTGTAGGTGTGCCCTTACATCTTTAAGATACATGCAACGTGTGCATGTCGTGGCAATGGAAGGATGACGAGGTACCGATGAAAAAAAAAAAAAAAAAAGGAAAAAACCCACATGTATTTTTGTGGTTTGTGTTGGCATATATATATGTGCCCTTTTTATGTACATGTGGCACGTGTGGCATGTGTATTTATATATTTGATGGATAGTAGCGAGTATAAAATAATAATAAATAAATAACAAATACCGCCTCCACCGCTACCACCACCGCTACCACCGCTACCACCACCAACAACAAATAACAGGAAATAAAACGGGGTAAAGAAAAAGAAAAAAAGAAAAAAACGGGGGGGGGGGGAGAGAGTGAGGGTTTTATGGGAAAGAATGCATGCTGGTTGTTTGAGCGAATTTACATCTTTTTATTCTTTTATTTTTATTCCTTTATTTTTTATTATATTTTTTTTTTGTGTGTGTGTTTAATGGCTTATTGTTAGCTTAATAATACACAAATACATTCACACAAAAGAGAAGAAAGAGGGAAAAGTATCATCCGGAGGAAGAGGAGAGTACCCACACATTTTGAAATATTAAGAAAGAAGGAAAGAAAAAAAAAAATATATAAACACAAAACACATTTATATTTTTATACGTCGGTGCTGAGATGTTACGGCGTTTTGTACACGGCAATTGGGTGACAACAGCCGCATTGGCAGCAACTGCAAGCAACATTTTTTCTCGACAAACGTATGATTTACGCTTGAAATCGTCGACTGCGAATCCAGTGGCTTCTGCAAAAAAGGTACCACCGATGAGACCATCTGTCTCTGCCCATGATTTTAAAGGTTCCATTTTAAGGAACCGTATTTGGGAGACGTATCCAGCGGGTGAACATGTCACCGTGTATGTTGACTCTGGTGTCTACGCTTGGATAGTTATGGACCGTGCTGGATCCAGTGCCAACGCACTGGGTGAAGCCTTTGTGGGTTGTATGCAAAAGGCACTGGATATTGTGGAAAAGCTTGTAGTTGATAAAAAGGCTTGTGTTGCCATTATAGCAAGTGCCAAGTCTAATTTTTGTGTGGGTGCGGACTTGGATCAATTATACCCACTTACAGAAAAAAAGATGGCGGCGGAGGCAACCCGTATGGGTCACGAACTTTTTGACCGTATTGAGAAGGAGCCCTTTCCAGTTGTGGCGGCCATTAATGGTCTTGCCCTGGGTGGTGGATTTGAATTAGCACTGGCTTGTCATCATCGATTGCTGGCTTCCGATGGGTCGGTGGGATTGCCGGAGTGCTTACTGGGTGTGCTTCCTGGCGCAGGCGGCACCGTACGTCTGCAGCGTCTTACCGGGTTAATGACGGCGGTGGAGTGGATCATGACAAGTGCAACTGCGAAGGCACAAAAGGCAAAGAAGGCGGGTGCAGTGAATGCGGTGATTCCAGCGGAAGACCGTTGGAATGGGGAGGATCGTTTCTTTAATCAAGTACGGCGATGGGTTGGTGGTTTGGTGGATAAACCCCTAAAGCCGTCACGGGGCAAAAACCTCTCACTTATGGATTGTTTTCTGCAGCGCACTTCGATTGGACGAAGAATAATTGGCAAAAAGACAATTGAATCTTTGAATTCAAAAACAAAAGGGAAATACATTGCACAATACAAAGCATTGGAGGCTGTTTTATATTCCGCTACCCATTCCAATGCGGAGGGTTTTGCCAGGGAACGTGAGGCATTCAGTGAACTTTTGGTGACACCTGAGGCTAAAAATCAGATGGCCCTTTACTTTCTTGATGAAGGTATGAAAAAGAGTGAACGCAAAACGGGAATTCCAAAAGATAAAGTACCCCCTGTGCGAACTGTTGGTGTAATTGGTGCAGGTGTCATGGGATCTGGAATTGTGCATCACTTTGCTAACAAGGGCATACCTGTTGCGGTGAAAGATGTAAAACAAGAAGCCGTGGATAAAGGTATTGAAATGGTACGTGGGGAGTTTGAAAAGGCAATGAAAAGAAAGAAAATAACACCTGCCATCATGCAGGAAAGAATGAGAATCGTTAAAGGTGGGACTTCAAGCAGTATCTTTCAAGGAATGGATGTAATTGTGGAGGCCGCAGTGGAGGTGATGGATATTAAAAAAAATATTATTCGGGATTTGGAAAAGGAAGGAATTATCAACGGTAAGAACTTATTTGCCACAAATACTTCCTCGCTCAGTTTAACTGAGATGCAGACGGTATCCAAGTACCCGGAGAACATTGTGGGAATGCACTTTTTTAACCCTGTGTCTAAAATGCCATTGGTGGAGGTGATTAAAGGGAAAAAAACCTCTAAAGAAGCGGCTGCCATTATTTTTAATTTGGCTTTACGGACCGGAAAGAAACCCATTATTGTGCAGGATGCACCAGGTTTTGTAGTCAATCGAATTCTTGGTGTCTACATGGCTGAAGCAGGTCGTCTTGCCGTGGACGACAAGGTTGACCTGGCTCGGATTGATAAGGCCATACTTGATTTTGGCATGCCAATGGGACCATTTCGACTTTTGGATGAAGTTGGATTGGATGTTGCATGTCATGTGGGACCAATTCTAACCGACGGTATCAAGTCTAAACGTTTTGCTGTGGCCTCGGATGTTCAGCGGATGGTAAAGGATGGATACCTTGGCAAGAAGAACGGCAAAGGATTCTACAAATATGATAATAAAGGCAAAGAAGTGGAAGAACGCGAAACAAAGAAACA
>NW_001849374.1:47132-70408 GCF_000209065.1 Trypanosoma cruzi
TATATTCTTCAGACAGGTCGCCGCACACCAGAGGATGTGGACATTGGAATGATTTGGGGGACAGGATTTCCGCCATTTCGGGGCGGCCTCCTGCAATACGCAGACCACCGAGGCTTGTCGGTGATTGTGGACCGGCTCCGTCAGCTGCAGGATGTATTGAGGGACGATCGGTTTGCGCCTTGTCCTCTCCTCGAATCCATGGGGAAGAACGACAAGCGATTTTTCCCCAATAGGCCATTTGTGCCGTACAAAGAGCGTAGCGGGATTCCCGCAGTGAAATTTTCGTAGGAAGAAAATACAAAAGAATATATAAAAAGAAAAAGGAATATATATATATATATATATATATATATTGACGCCAAAAAAAAAAAAAAAAAAAGGGAGGGCTATGGAGGAGTGACGCAAACTACAGAAAGCAACAACAACTGACAGTTTTTCTTTTTTTTTTTTCTCCTTTCTTTTTTTGTTGTTTTACGGGGCCTGAAAAGTCAAGGAAGTGTAGAAGGTGGTGTGTCTTGTTTCTGGGGCTGTTCCTTTTTCCCTCTTCTCACTTTTTTTTTTTCTTTTTTTCTGATGTCGTGGCGTGCTGATGTTGTTTTGCATTATTTTGCCCTCCTTTTTTTCTTTTTTTTCTCTCTTCAGTGGGCATGGATGGCTGGAAGAGAGAGTGAGTGTGTGTGAATGCGAGCGTGCGGCTGCCATGTGTGCTACTTCGGCCTGTGCCCAATCAACATACGCAAAGGGCGAAGCCCCAAGGCCTCTGATCAAAACCCTTTTTTTTTATTATTAGTATTATTATTTGGGGGAGGTGGAGGGTGAGGCTTTTTTTTTTTTTTTTGCATGTTTGTTTCTGCTTCTTGTCGGTCATTTTTTTTTTGTAGTTTTTGCGGCGTTTTACTGTTATTTTACTTGTGGGGGCGGAGCCGAGTCCAAAACCGCAATTGGGCACAAAAAAAGAAATGGAAGATGAAGACGCCGCTCACCCAAAAAAAAAAAAAAAAAAAAAAACTGCTTCCGCGCATGTTGGCCTTTGCGGTCTCTCTCTCTCCCCCTGTGTGTCTGTGTGTGTGAGTGTTCCTTCCCTTTCATCTCGTCTTTATTCGCAGGGGTGCCACAGGAGAACAACAACACACAAACACAAAAAGAGACGATGAATAGGCCAAATGCTAAGTTACCCCCTTTAATGCCTTTTCGGTTGGGAAGCGGCGGTCGGCAGTTTGCCGAGACTTGTTCTCCCACGCCCGTTGCGCCACGAGGGCCTAACAGTTGGCCGCCCCATCGCGGCGCCAGGGTTGAGTGCCGAAGGACGCGGGCACAATTCTTCAAAGGGACAAGAAGCAACCATTCTGCCGTGCGGCGCTCCTGATCCCGGCCCGTACGGCACCTTGATGTGGTCATCGACGCGCCACCAACGCATATCGGGGCGCGCCCCGCAACGCCAGCGACGTTCCCGCAGGAGCGGCGCGCCTGACGCGGAGGCCGCGGCGAAAAACACACGTGGGCGCCGGCGTTGCGCGTATCACGGTCGATTGCCGGGCCTGTCGGGCAGGGGCGACACCGCCAGTCACCTCCGCGCCGCCCACGGTCGTGTGGGCGGACCGGGCGACACACCATCAGGAGGCCTCTAGTACAAAGCGAAGAGCCCAACGGGAGACCGCCGCCGTGGCGTGGTGTCGGGGCCTTTTTCCCCGCATTCCCGGGGAAGCCGGGAGCCGGCAGCGTTTCCCTCGCGGGGCCGCGCTGTTGCCGCGCAGGTCCGCGTAGTAGGGCGTACGTGCTTCACGATGGCGGCTGGCGTGCGGGCCGTCGTATTTGTCTGAGAAAACACGAGGAAAAAATGTGCCGCTGTGGTGGCGATGGCGCGACTATGAGGCGCTGCGATTGGCGGAGACAGCGTAATGCAGAGCAATGTTTCGCGCTTGGCCCGTGGATCCCCGCAGTCAAGATGCGTAACGGAGTAGTAATGACATTATTGAACATCCACTGCGCCACCACACCCGTTTGCTTGTGGAGGACGCGCGGTGATGATTCCTGGACTGCCTTGCTTTGCTTTGCCTGTCATTTTTGCGAAAGCCGGTGATTGCGTTGAGAGGACGTAATTTCTGTAGAGGATGTGCCGGTGCAAGATGACGTGGAGGAAAGGGCAAAAAAGAGCATCGCATGTATATAAAAATGTGCGCTGTTTGCTGCGGGCGGGACGAGGGAAAATCCGTGTACTTTAACCGAGACGGGGCGTGTCCGTGGCTGTTCCGCTGAGGGACAGGGAAGATTGCCTTTGCGTCCGTGTTTGGCGCAAGTGTGGTTTAATTTGTTTCCTGCTTTTCTTTTTCTTCCCGTGCTTCCCCGCCGCCGTTTGCATGCTATTACGTAAATGAGGGTTTTGAGAGGTTTATATGTTTTGACGTCCAATATTTGCTCACTGCCATTCCTTTATTATTATTACTATTATTATTATTATTATTATTATTATTAATATTATTATTATTATTATTATTAATATTTTTGGTTGGCTGTGCGCTGTGTTCTCCCCCCTGCTGCTCTTTTGGGCGCAGTCCTTCTTCGCCCTTTTTCTCTCTTCTTCTCTCCTGTTTCCCTTCCAACTGACAAGACCTTTGATAATACTGCTAATAATACTAATACTGCTGCTATTGCTGCTGTCGTCACCCACACCGAGTCACCAGATGCATCTCTTTCACGCCATACGCCCGCCACGCCACACTGCACTGCCGCTGCGGCTGTGGCTTGTGGTGTTGCTGCTGATGTACTGCGCCAGTGGATGTATTGTCGCCGCTCCCACCACACAATACCGCTGTGGGTTTGACGTGATAATGAGGAGGAGCGGCCCGCTGCCGACTGCGGTGGTGCGCGGGGTGCCACGCCGGGGACAGGGTGCCGTGCAGGCGTACACCGTCGCGGCAGACGATGCGAACAACGGGTGGGAGTCGCTTCGTATCATGGTTTCCGTGGAGGATCTGGAGAACGAGACGAAGCACTGCACCAAGGTGGGGGAGACGAAACCGGACTTTGCCGGCCGTGATAGGGAGTGCACCGCTGATGACATTTTGACCGAGGAGAAGAAAAGGACCTTGTTGGATGAAGTCATCCCTGTGGCTGTCAATTTGCACGCTGAACGTCTACTTGTTCAGCGCATAAACGTCCGGTGGGTAATGCCCGGATTTGGCGAGAGAAGCCGCTGCCGGTACTTCACCGTACCTCCCAGTCACAGAGGTGTTGGTATTTTGGGTGCGGACACGGTTCTCTACGTGGCTGCAGGAACGGGTTCAGAAGTGTGGGCCGTTCCGTGTGCTGCTTGGCAAGACCTTCGCCCCGTGGCTGTTGCCATGCAGTTCACACCTAAGTTTGTTATGCTCAACATGCACGCTTCTCGCACAGCTGCGCATTTCATTACCCATGCCCTCGGGTTCAGCGTGCGAGAAATGGCGAGGCGCAACATGCTGCTGGCAGTCGACGGCGTGCGCGGCAGCCCCACCCCTGTGGCGGTGGTGAACTACACTGCTACGCTGGAGGAGGCGAAGAAGCACTACAGGTGTGGCAGTATAAAGGGCATGGAGCTGCAGATGGGGCCCGGTGGTCTGCCGGAGAGTCACTGGCCGATGCGCAACGCGAAGGACGAGCTAATGTGCCCTCTTGGTGAAAATTTTGCCGGCCGCTACACTGAGCTGACGATGATAACGCTCGAGGGCCTCGGCTACTACAAGACTGTGCCGGGGATGGGGGAACCGATGGATTGGGGCAAGAACGCCGGCTGCGATTTTCTCAACAAGCAGTGCTCAGCGGAAAGCCCCGTCACTTACCCCGGTATGTTCTGCAATGAGGAAGACAAGTCATTACGCTGTTCGTCTGATCGCCAGACCATTGGACCATGTTTTATAAGTGTCGGTGATGGCCATGCGGAGCCACCGGAAACTTGCCCAATTTTTTTCCCCGCTTTGGTAAATGAAACTCCATTGGGGGCGATTTGTACCTTGGAAGGAAGCGGCAACCCGCCCGGATCCCTCCTGGGGATTGGGTCGTGGTGCCTCGATGGGGACTCGCTCGAGGCAAAGACGGCTGTTGGTGGCAAATGGCAAGCCAACGTCGTTGCGGTGTGCGCGCGGGTTTTATGCCGTCATGATGGAGTGTTTGTGAAGTACCTTGGCGGCAATTTTTTTGAGCTTTGTCCCGCGGGTCAATCCATCACACCCAAATCGAGGTACTTCAGGGGAGGCGGCAAAATAATTTGTCCCAAGTACGAGGAAGTGTGCACCATAGCCGCCAACGGCAGCAGTCGTGTTTTACTCATTCCCACAGATGGCAGTGATGCCAGAGCAACAGCCGCTTTGGGGCACTTCATTTTGACCGTCCTTGCTGCCATTGCCGCAGTGGTGGTGGTGCCTGTTTGAGCTGTGGTGATGGGCCGCCGAGTTTCCCAGAGAGAAGTCCATGAAATTCTCTCCATGTGTCCCGCATTGTCGCCACACGTGTGGGGCGGAGACGAATGGCAGAATATTCCAATTGTTAATTACTGTTAATAGGAAGTTGTGGAAGGAACGTGCTCCCGGATGAGGCCACATCAATGAGTGACCGGCCTGTATTCTTTGTTTTTTATTTGTTTGTTTGTTTTTTCCCACGGGGACACTTTGGAACGTAGCGGACGCAGTTTTTTTTTTTTTTTTTTTTACCGGAGTCCTATCCACGCACTACCGCCCTGCATAACTGGGAGTCTGGCGGTTGCGGGACGCCAAATGCTGTTATTTACTTGGTTCACAACGAGGGCCCGGCAGTTATAATGTGGTTTATGAAATATTTTCATTTTTCTGTCCTCTTTTACGGGGAGGGGAGGAGGCCCGCCTCGTGTTTATCACAGACAGAGAAATAGCCGGACGAATAAACAAAAAAAAAAATATTTTTTTTTACGGCTTTATTAGGAGCGTGTGAAGAGAATGATCGCGGGGAGAGCTGGCTAACTGAAGTAATGTACATGTACATATATGCTGATAACACTAATGCTCTTCTTTACGATGCTTTTTTCTATCTTATGGATCCTTGGGAAATAAACGACTTTATTGGGGAGAGCAGCAGGGAACCGATAGCGGCTGGATAATTTATTTATTTTTGTTCTGCACCTTCCCACCCACCCAACCCCCCCTTTTTTGATTTCCACCTTTTACGGCGGGGTCGTGTGTGGCTGGAGGGCCCCAAAAGTCTGCCACCTCGTAGGGAAGTAAATAAATATATTTCATCTCCCACCCGAGTATAAAAGGCAACTTGAACGGTCAAAAGAATATATAATCCGAAGGAAACGTTCGGGCATTTAACTGCTTCTACCTTTACCTTCCTTTTTTTCCTTCCTATCTTCCTTTTTGGTTTCTATAAAAAAATTCAGGATTCGGCCAGCGGCACAGAAGATTATTTTTACATTTGGGGCTTTAGAAGAGAGTGCTTGCGAGAGGACTGGGTAATTAAGTGAATATATAAATTCTGATAAAAAGAAGATATCTCTGCACTATTTTTTTTTTTTTCCCTCTCTTATGATCCTTTGGAAGAGCGCGATGGAAGTAACCTCGAAACTGACAGTGGCAAGACGAATTGTTTTCTGGGAGCGTGTGAAGAGAATGATCGCGGGAGAGCTGGCTAACTGAAGTAATGTACATGTACATATATGCTGATAACACTAATGCTCTTCTTTATGATGCTTTTTTCTATCTTATGGATCCTTGGGAAATAAACGACTTTATTGGGGAGAGCAGCAGGGAACCGATAGCGGCTGGATAATTTATTTATTTTTGTTCTGCACCTTCCCACCCACCCAACCCCCCCTTTTTTGATTTCCACCTTTTGCGGCGGGGTCGTGCGTGGCTGGAGGGCCCCAAAAGTCTGCCACCTCGTAGGGAAGTAAATAAATATATTTCATCTCCCACCTGAGTATAAAAGGCAACTTGAACGGTCAAAAGAATATATAATCCGAAGAAAGCGTTCGGGCATTTAACTGCTTCTACCTTTACCTTCCTTTTTTTCCTTCCTATCTTCCTTTTTGGTTTCTATAAAAAAATTCAGGATTCGGCCAGCGGCACAGAAGATTATTTTTACATTTGGGGCTTTAGAAGAGAGTGCTTGCGAGAGGGCTGGGTAATTAAGTGAATATATAAATTCTGATAAAACGAAGATATCTCTGCACTATTTTTTTTTTCCCTCTCTTATGATCCTTTGGAAGAGCGCGATGGAATTAACCTCGAAACTGACAGTGGCAAGACGAATTGTTTTCTGGGAGCGTGTGAAGAGAATGATCGCGGGAGAGCTGGCTAACTGAAGTAATGTACATGTACATATATGCTGATAACACTAATGCTCTTCTTTACGATGCTTTTTTCTATCTTATGGATCCCTGGGAAATAAACGACTTTATTGGGGAGAGCAGCAGGGAACCGATAGAGGCAATATAATTTTTTATTTTTTATTATTTTTAGACGCAGCCAGTTTGATTTAGGGAAATGGCATTGGTTCTATACACAGCCTTTGAGTTGAGTGATATTGGCGCCCGTGTGTTTGGCCTGGTACGCCAACATGGCGCTGTCTAGGCGCAGCTCACTTTCGTGGATGGTAACGAAGCGCCCATTGCGACGTTAACGGTGGCCGCCTCATCGATGGACTTATACTCGATCCCGGGATCCACCGCCAAACCATGGGAGGACACAACCCCCACAGGACATGTTGCGAATCTCCGAGCATTTTAAACACCAAACTTCGGGACTCAAGTGCTCTTGCCCACCGTGTGTGGGCGGCCCGGGAGTTGGGGGGCAAGCAAAGGCTCACCATGGCTGAAAGGGAGCGCTTGAGCACGGACTACGCCCCTGCTATCGCGGACGCGCAGAATCGAAGCGTTCAGCCTCATTTGCAGGTGGAAGAGGCGCATAACAACCTATCGGTGCGCGAATCCAACATTGCAAGGGCCCGCGACCATGCTGGACAACGAGAAAACGCGCTCGCCGGTCGCAAACAACAGATGGAGGCAATCCGCACCCAACTACAGGAACGAGAGGCACGCGTTAGTGCTAGAGAGGCGCAGCAGGCACCGTGGGAAGCGGCGACGACGGGCCGGGAAGACGCCCCCACGTCTCCGAGAGGCCCTACAGATGGACCTGTCGCGCGTCAAAATATGGCCGAAGATGGCGATACCAAACAACCACATTAAAAGCATTGCTTGATGACTTTAGGCGCGCTGTTACGCACGGCGCAACGCAGTTCGGCGCGAGAGAGAAGGCAGGTAATTCCCCAGACGTCTCAGGGCAATTTTGGGTGACCACATTTTTATTCCTCGATGCCTTTGCCTCCCCGCACTTCCCCTTGGACGACCATTCTGGTGCAGAAGAAGAGGGAAGAATGTTCCGCGCATTCGACTCCACCAATTGGCCCCGCGTGTATGGGATGAGGGCGTTTCCGGAGTCGTTGTTGACCTTCGGGGCGCATACAATTATTGGAAACAGGCGGACGACCAGGCTCAACTTGTATTTGACAGTTTGGTTGCGTGGATCGGAGTGCTGGAAGTGGAGCGAGACCCCACCGATCGCTTCATGAATTTGGGAAAGGTCTTACTGCAGGCATTCCGGATGCTGCTCATGATGGCATCCGACCCCGGCATCCCGGTCTTCAACATTCTCGCCCGTCCTTGCACCGCCGTTCATGAGGCTGACACCTTTGCGAGGGCAATCCAGATTCCCTTGGAACGAAGAGGGACGCAAATATCGTTGCGATGCCAGTTATTTCATATTTATGGACACGTAACATCTAAAAGCAACGCCCGAGACGCAGCTGGAGGAAGTTACTCGCAGCGCGGACGGCCGTCAAAAAATGGCGTGGGGCTGCTTGCTGCTTCTTGCGAAAGCGGACGAGGGCAGCCCCATCCATTCCACCACCTCCCGCTATTCCGCAAAGACGTCGCACCGCACCGCCGACGCTCCATCCGATCTTTCACATTGCCCGACGCAATCGTCGAGAAGGGAAATGGAGCTTATCTGCCAACGACGCTCGAGTGTGGTACAACGAATTACCGATATCCCCGCTTTGGGCCAGCTATATGAGGAAAGCGAACGAGGCGACTCGAGAACTGTGGGCGGCGTCAACGTGGAAGCAGAGAATTCCCTGTCGGGGCAATTCACAACCATTTGCCGCACGCACGATGAACGAGGAGAGCCGTGCGGCCTTTTTTGATGGCAATCGAAGTGGCGACATCGACCCGACTGCAGTACGCCAGGATGTTGCGGTCTATGTTGGAAATGGATCGAACCCCGCTGGACATGATGATTCTGGGGTTTCAAAAGATTGCGGCGCGATCGGAGACGAGGCAGACGAGGCAGGCGCGCCCCGTGACAGAGGAAGAGATGAATGAATATATCCGCAGCCGAACCGATTGGAAGGAACGTGTTGTCGTACGACTTGCGTGGATGACGGCGAGTCGTTGGTCCGAGATTGCGGCCTTGAATCCCAACAATTTTAAACTGAAGCCGGACGGGGCCTTAATTTTGGATTGGCCCGTGGTGCCGAAGACGGCGAGGGCGGATCCCCACCGCGCCTTTCGGTTCGTGAGGATACGAGGGCAGGACGCCTTCGACATTATAAAGCTATGCAGGACACTTCAAGAAAACGAAAAGCTCACGAATATTACTAATGCCCAAGTCGAACGAGCTCTGGCTCCTTGGGATGCCACGGCGCATTCCATAGAACGCGGTGCGTTGAGGCACGCGGCTCAAATTGTGGAGAAATACAATTTGGACCCACACGTGATCTCGCAGTTGGCGAAGCACGTCAATCCGTTTGACCTTCCCCAGAATACTGTTTGATATTTGGGGAGATACACCACAGTGCTGACCCAGGTGTCGCCGCTGGTCGCATTGATGTGAAGGGAGAAACGGCGGAAGGGCAGGAACCCTGGTTGAAAGCAGAGGAGCGTTTTTCCATGATTTTAATCACAATCATGCAGCTACAATGACGAGACGCGCCACAAGGACGCGTCTGGCCACTCCACAAGATGAACACGCTATCCCGTTACAGCAAGTCAACGTGCCCGTATTGAACCTAGAGTGGATTAAAACTCGGTTGTACCCGGCCACCTTGGAGAGGCTCATGCAAGTTTGGGGACTCGTCGGGCGGTCCCCTTTTCCTCCGTCTTCCTCCGGAAAAGCGCGCGAAGGCTCACGGAGAATTCCAACCGCTGACGCGAGATTGTTACGAAAAGCGGGAATTATCGAGGACGCTTCGTCTACAAAAGCAGGCGGATGGATAATACCTTTCTCGGTTGTGGAGGAGAAAACCACCGGTTTGCGACGACGATGGATCGCGTGGCCACGCGACAAGAACAGAGACGACCCTTATGAGGCGAATGTTCCTCTTTTACATATTTATCATTATTTGCCACCTGTGATGGCTGAGGCCGCTTCCTGCCTGGATTTAAAGGCATCCTTTTTTCAATTCTCTTTACCGCGGGAGACTCGGCATCTCTTTCGATGCCGTGTGGAGGACGGCACGCTGGTGGAGCTCACACGGCTCCCAATGGGACACAAGGCCAGCCCAGAAATTCTCCAGATTATTATTACTTCGGCAATTGCGGTGGTGACGACGGTGGTTCACCGCCTCTGGGCCGCACCTCCATTGGTGCGTGTCGACGTATGGATCGGTAATATACGCATTACAGGGTCGATAAGCGATGTGACACCGTGGAAAGCCCAAGTGCTTCGTAATGCGGACAGTTGTCACGCATCCTTGGGGGAGGACCGCGAATCGGGCGCTACGTAGTACACCTTCCTGGGGGTGCAGTTTGATCACACTCACCGGGCGGTATCCCTGAGTGACAAGTTTGTCCGGTCTGTATGCGCCATGCCGTCGCTCAATTCTTCAACCATCGCTGAAATGGAGGTTACGGCGTCACGCCTTTTGTGCGCGGCTGCCACTTTTGGCAGGCGTTTACGCGACTACTACCTTTTCATCAAGGCAGTGCGACGGCGATTATCCGCACTTAACCGGGGGATTGTGGAGAAGACATCCCCGGCGAACCTACCGCCGGCAGCGATTGGTTTGGGCGAGAGGTTGCGACACATCATCGAGAATATAATCGCAAGCGAATCATCAAGCCCACGGAGAAGGCATCGGCCGCCATCATCACGGATGCATCGCTCCATGGATGGGGAGCCGTTTTTATTCCAGACTCCGGCGACGTTAAAATTGCCGGAGGGAAATGGGAGAGGAAGTCTTTTCTTATCATGTAGGCCTAGGCACGCGCGGTACGCTTAGCCTTATCGGCCTTTTCTGCCATCTTGCCACGCGCCATGGACGTTTGTGCGGACAACACTCTGCTGCGAGGAGCGGCGAGTAAAGGCAGCTCATAATCGCACGCCATGACGTGGGATCCGCAACGGATATATAAGTTTTTGGACTCTCGCGTATTACAGGCATCCTTTGCTTACGTGCGGTTTGCAGACAATCCGCAGACGGCATATCACGCGGTCGTGTTTTTACACTTCAGGACATTACGAAGGGGTTTAACTTGCGAAGGGGAGCGGCGGTGTCTTGTGGCTGGAGGACCCCAAAGTCTGCCACTTCTTTAGTTTTTTTTTCCTTACTGGCATGTCCAGCCACACGATGTCATCAGGGTGCCGAGGAGGTGGTCGAGCAGCGACATGAGTTTCCTGCTATGAGGCAGCTGCCATTGGGAGAAGCTTTCGGTACAAAGGTCCTTGTTAATGCCCAGCCGTTGGCCCACAGCCAGAGCGTCTGTACATTCCGGAAGCAGATGGTGCAGTGTTTTCTGCGGGCTGATTGTTGCGCTTGTGGAGGCTGGCTGATCCTGCGGTAGCAGTGATTGCCTCCTGGCACTGCTGCTGCGGTGCCTGTCAGCGTCTGGGTTTTGTGCGCGGCGATTTCTGTGCGGTGCTTTTTTTGTGTGGGGAGGACCGTGTCGCAGCAATCGCGGTGGAGGTCGGGAAGCGGTGGAGGGCGTTCCGGATGAAAGCACCGACAGTGACCGATGTGGTTCGTGTGTCCCACCAGTGTGGCGTCACAGTGCGGGCATTTCTTCTTTCGACGGCGTGTGGAGGGCCGTCTCTCCACAGGCGGTGCGTCGGCCTCCCTTGTCGTCGGGGGAACAGCTTCCGTCCCGGTGCGGTGGGATCGTCGTTGGAGCGCATGAAAGCGGACTGTTCCGGTGAGATGTTGCGGAAACGGCGTTGGTTCGTGCAGTCTCTCACAGTCCAGTACAGGCGACCCCAGAGCTCGGATTCCCCGCACCCTTCCCGTGCAATGTTTGTCCGTTCCTGTTGGTCGAGGGCTTCCTGAGTGATCAGGTCCTTAACGCTGAGATCTGATGGCCTGGCGCCGCCAAGCAAGTAGTGGTGGGTGTCCTGATGCATGGTGCTACGCCACTTGTTGGTGAGCTGGGTGTTAATGCATGTCAGCAGGTCCGTGTGCCGTATGGGTGCTATTCCATGCTCCGTGTGTTGCCCGGTTGTCGTGGCCTGCGTCGCATGCTGATCTGCAGGCTCGTTAACGTGTACTCCGCGATGTTCGTAGCAAAAATGCAGCTGCACGGACCAGCCGGCACGCGTTAGCGACAAGAGACGCTGCCAGATCCTATCCTCCGTCCAGTCGGTATGACTGTGCGGGCCCTTGGTGACGGCGGCTAGAAGGGAATGACTGTCTGTAACCACAAGCAGGGTTTTTGTCTGTGCTGGACACGAGGGACACTCAGCCTTTCCATGGCCGGGAGCAGTGCACGGGACTCCGTCGTGCGGCTGCATGGGCGTGTGCCGCCGTTGGTACTGACCTTCTCTATTATCTCCGAGGAACGCGGGGATGAGAGCAGTATGCCAATCCCGGCTGACTTGGGAATGCCAACACCGCCATCCGTTGCTAGTATCCACGGTCCCCAGCGATGACGTTGCACCTTGTCGCGGTGCTGGGCTCTGTTTGCGTATAGGAACTCCGCAGCAGGGCGTTGCCGCGAGCACGACGGAGACCAAGGTGACTTCATTCCCCGAGAAGGTTCCACGCCATGCCCGGTGTGGGGAGGTGAGGCGGTCTGCCTGCAGACTGTCGGACAGAACTGCACGACCGTTTCGCAGCGGTCACTCCGTTGATATCACCCGTGGCGGTGACGTTCACAAGAACCCTGCCACCGAGGAGGATGGCTTCATCAATATTTGGCGGCTTAACATTGCAGGCCTCTCGTCCGTAAAAAAATCGCATTTGCTGCGCGATTGGAGCAGCGTCCACCTGACACCGTTCTTCTGCAGGAAATAAGTAACCGTGGTGACGTGGCGACGAAATTATGTGGCCATAATGACTACCTTCAGGCCTCACTGGGCGCGGTGGTGGTGTTGCTGTTCTGGTGCGCCACTCTCTACCGTGCGAGCGCCTGTCGCTCCCTGGCACTGACCTCCTGGAGACCATTGCTGTCCGTGTATTTCCGCCGGGCTGTCGCAGCATTTGCGTGGCGAGTCTCTACAACCCTCCCACAGCAATTGGTCAATAATCCGCATTTATCAATATCGTTTGTCGCTTGTGCCCGAAGAGATTATCGCGGGTGACCTGAATTTGCATCGTGAACTCTGGGACAGTCATATGTACCATCAAGGACTGGAGGCGATAATTTCGCCGCTGTTCTAATCGATATGGATTTTGGGCTGGCAAATTACCCGACACAGGCAACACGGATTACACATCGTAATGCCTCGTCCCCTGACGTGACTGCGTATTGCGCCCTACGCATCTCCCACTGGACATTCGCCCCTTACATGGACTCGAACCACTGCTTAATATCTTACTTGGTAGAGATGGACGATGGCACTCCACGACTAGCAAACACGCTGCCTTGACGGAAGAAAGCCACCTTTGCCCTGCGCAAAGCGGGTTGGCCTGGTTTTACATCGTTGTGTGAAACCCTCCTTGCCACCGCGTCCACATGGTTGGATCCTCGCGGAGGCATCTTACGAGCAGCTGAGCGCCACATCCCGCGCGGCAGCCGTGACAGCTCCAAAAAGACATGGACACACGAAATGGAACAGGCCGAGTCCGCCGCCGAAGCAGCACACGAAGCACACACATTGCCTCACCTGGAGACAGCCTACTTTGAGCCGAATGTACCCGAAAAAAGGGAGGAGCGAAATCAAGCCTTACGCTGTTGCTCCGCTGTGCTTCTGGAAGCCCGCGCGAAAAGACTTGGAGCCTCACCCAGCCCGAGCTGGCGATATCTTCACGGCGTGGTGGCGCCGCACCCTCATTTTTTGGAATCGGTTGTGCTCCGCACTGAACTTGGCTGCGTATGCGCCCTGCCTCGGCAACAGGCAAATCTGCCTGTTCGTCATTTTGTGCGGTTTCACGTGCCATACCGCCTTATACTGCTGCTGCTGCTTGCTGCACTCCTTTGGTTCCTGGTGGCTGGGAAATGGATCGGCCTTTCCGCCGTATGAACTTGACGTGACCATCCGTGACTCTTTGCTTGGCTCAGCCCCTGGCCCCGGCGACATGTTGAGTGAATTCCTGCACCGTCTCGGGCCCGTTGCGCGTGGCACACTTAGAACGATGATCCACAACCCCTTCGCAAATGGCAGCCTGCCTGGCTCCTGGAAAATGGGAGACGCTATTTCTATCCCCAAGCCTGGGAAGGATCCATGCTGCCCAGAGAGTTACAGACCCATCACGCTGCTCTCTGTTTTACTAAAGTTAACCGAAGGAATGATTCACCGCCGTCTGTCAGCGTTATTGCCGCACCACCCACGTCAATTTCGGATTTGCACCTCCGCGTTCTACGTCGGACGTGGTGGCACTTGTTATCGACACATTACTCGTGGACTGAATGAGTTTGGCATTGTGGAGCATGAGCGCCCTGGAGACGACGCCCCCACACGACGCCCTCGTCGCCATCGCTTGTGGTCTCGATTGATTTTCCGACTGCGTTCGACACCACTGACCATGGGAATTTATTCGGCATGCTTGACAGACTTCCGCGCCTTGGCCTCGAACCAAACGCTGGCTGCACAACCACCTGCGGGGCCGCTATGTTAGGGTATGCACTCGTGAACAGCACTCCCGGAAACAGCTCGCCTCAGCTGGAGCACCGCAAGGCGGCGTCCCGCGACCCCAACTCTTCCTCTGCTGTGTGGATGGTCTGCTGCGCCGCCTGGACAGCATCTATTCTGCCGCCGCTTTCATGTACGCTGACGAACACACACTTGTTGCCTTGTGTGCAGACATCCATGCCTGTGCTGCGGCAATGCGACCGCTCTTGTCTCTTGTTGTCACATGGGCTGCCGAGCACAGCCTAAAAATCAACGTCGCTAAGAGCGAAGCTGCTCTATTCCACATCTCTTCACACACACACACACGGTCTGACGAGGACATGGTCGATCCCCATCTTGTTAGCGGGAACCTGCGTATTCAGTCACGCCCAGTGCGCTTGCTGGGCAACACGTTTGATCGACTTCTTAATTGTGTTACGCATGCTTCCACCGCTGCAAAGAGGGCCATGCCACGCCGCTATCAGCTGCGTCTGGTCGCAGAGGCGGGCGCGTCCCATCACACCATGCGATCCTTTTTGATTGGATGCGTTCATAGTGTGCTATTTCATAATGGCGAGGCAATTGTCCCGTGACTCGCCCCCACTCACCACCATAATATGGAGGTACGGTACCGCGACGGTAGCAAAGCATTCTTTGCCTGAGCGCCTCTACGGAAGACACATCTCTCTATTTGGAGGCCAATATTCTTCCGCTCCGGAAGATACTCTGGCGTCGTGCACTCACACAATACGGACGCTATATACGCCTCCATGATCACGAGGATTTGCGTTCCCTTATCTACTCGCAACCTATGCCTTCGTCCATGCATGGGAAAGCGGCGACATCGATCCGCTTCCGAGAGATGCTGCTATTAATGGATTGCTACGCGTCTGTGACACTATTGGGACACCCCACAACCACATTCGCGCGCCTCTTGCCCAACATCGAATTTTCCCTGGGACACTGCGATCTGCAACAGCGTGAGATTTTATCAGCCACTGTTTGCCAAAGACGCCTCTGACGATGTCGGGCGCACGGCTTTTTATTCTACTCACTCCTCTTTGGGGGATTGTGATTTTGAATTGTGGACGGACGGTCCTTCATGCCTCGCTGCACTCGCGTCTGGATCCGCTGCGCTATTATATGACTCCACCACGACAAATGATCTCCCTGTGGAGGTACATCGTGCAGCAGCTGGCAGCCTCGCATGCTCATGTAGGGCAGACTGCCTTGCGATCGAAAATGTTTTTAGACATCTCATACCTCCTTGTCTGGAAACATCCCAATCTCCCACACGAATGCTGGAGGAAACGGACTCCCTCTCGGCAATGGAGGCACCCCGCGTTGCCCACCGACCGTGCGAGACCGCGTTACTGAGTAAATTTGGATTATGCTGCTTTCCTTGGTGAAGCGAGGTCACCCTGTGGATTTTATATTTTCCCATCACACTGCGGTATTCCACGCAGTGAGGCCGCTGACAAACAAGCCACGATTGCACGATTCCTCTCGCAGGACTGCGTCAATGCCTGGCACATGGACTTCCTCACTGCAGTGAAGCGACGGCACTGGAAGGATGCCCAGGAGGAAAAGGAGGGCGAGCACACCGCGTGACAGGCGCCTGTCGGTGTGGCGAGGACTCTATTCCTGGTGTTGACCCGGACATTGGTCCCCGAGTGGCGGCACTGCGCACAGGCGCGATGCGACTCCTGCCCACTCTTCGACAGGCCTGCACGCGCCCTGCGGATCACAATGAACCCTCTGTGTCGGTGGCGCCGTCCCTCCCTCACTGCGGTGGCCGGCCCGCCTCTGCCTCCGCCGGAACCTCTTCCCGACGTGAGCACCGCGACTCCTTGTCGACCAGCGAGCGGCGGATTGACGTCCTCCTGCCCAACCTGCGGCAGAGTGCGCTTGTCCGTCCACAGTATGAGGGCACATACCGGACGTGCTCAGCCTGGCGTTATAATAGTTTGCGAGGGCCTCCCATGCGGATGCCACAATGGCGCCACCGTCTTCCTAACGGGTGCCTCGCGCGCAGGTTGCCGCCAA
Organism: Trypanosoma cruzi; assembly: GCF_000209065.1. Lineage (NCBI taxonomy): Eukaryota > Euglenozoa > Kinetoplastea > Trypanosomatida > Trypanosomatidae > Trypanosoma > Trypanosoma cruzi. The sequence goes on from NW_001849374.1 coordinate 63,224, forward strand.
AGTTGCCAAGCATGCCAGCAGGCAACACACGCAGGAAGCACAAACGCGGGTACTCGAGATGGACCAGGCTCTTCCGCCATCGCCTCATCACGGACGCCACGGGCTGCTGATCCCCGACGGACCACGGGAGACTCCGCCTCATCCACTGCGGGAATGCCCTCGTCGTTGGGAACTGGGACTGCGACTGTTTGTGACTGCCCCAGCCCGCACGACGGAATACTTGCCACTTTTGTACGGACGGCCCTTGCGCTACCCAATCGCTATTGTAGCAGCATACAACCAAAACAAGATAACAGGCTACTTTGTGGTGAATATTGGCTGCACTTCCCGTGGACCAACAATCCGCGTGGTGTGCGGGGATCTCCTTTTTCATTGTTACTTTGCTTTTGTGTTGCTGTGTGCGCTGCACCTTCTTGTGTGTGTGCGCACCCTCCGCGAGGGGTGCCGACACGACGGACCGCTCTCGCCGCATGCACATGCGGTGGAGCCTTGTGTGCCGCTCCTGTTTGCTTCTCCCTCTTCCATCTGTGTGTTGGTGCTGCGGCAGGGCTGTGTGTGTGTGTGCCTGCTGCCGTGGATTGGAGTGTGTGTTGTGCGTGGTGTGCGGCATACGGTGCATGCCTGGCTGCTGCCCTCTCCTCATGTGGTGTGCCCACTGCGTGTGTCTGCCGCACCTCTCGTCTCCCCTGTTGCTCTCCATTTCCCTCACTGTGCAGATCAGCTCCACACCACTGAACGACCACACTCACGATGATGACGTGCCGTCTGCTGTGCGCCCTGTTGGTGCTCGCCATGTGCTGCTGCTCGTCCGTGTGCGTGGCAGACGCTCAGTCTGTGCCTGAAGGGTCTTCCAATACGACCACGACGACGACCACAACAAAACCACCGACTACGACCACCACCACCACAACAAAACCACCAACTACAACCACCACGACCACAACACAGGCACCAACCACGACGACCACTACTACAACAGAGGCACCAAGCACTACGACTACAGAGGCGCCAGCTGTGTCGACCACCAGCGCACCGTCACGTCTTCGCAGAATCGACGGCAGCCTCAGCAGCTCTGCGTGGGTGTGTGCCCCGCTGGTGCTTGCCGCATCCGCGCTGGCGTACACCACTGTGGGCTGAAGAGGTGTGTGCGGGCTGTGCGTGCCAGCACTCAACCGCGGGGATTTGTGCGCGTGTGTTGTGGTTCACTGTATAAAATAAGAGGAAATAATGATCTTGTTTTGCTTCACTTGCTTCCGCTGCCGTGCTGTGTGCTCCGCGTTGTGCCCCGCATCCGTCACGTTGAACGCATTGCGGACACACTCATAAGCATGCGCACTGGAGCCCTGGGTTTGTTTTCTTTTTTCTTTTTTAACTATTGTTTTTTAATTATTGCTTTTTAATTATTGTTTTTTTATTGCTTTTAAACTTGTGGTTTGCGGGGCGGTGTGCGAGCTCTGCAATCGTACTGATTCCATCTGTCTCGTGGTGTGTGCGCTGCTGCTGGGGTGCTGTCGTTTGTTGCTGTGCGTGGTGTAGCGGCTGTGTCTCCTTTTGTTTTTCTCGTGCTATCGGAGGTTGGCTCCGCAGCGTTAGGCGACTCCACTGTTCGTGATGATGACTGGCCGTGTGCTCTGCACCCTGTTGGCTCCTGCAGTGATGCGCAGCTGCTCGTGTGTGTGAGTGAGGGCTGCTGCGACGGGGTGCGTGTGCGGCCGCGGGTGATGGCGCGGTGACTGCTGGGCACGCGCGGGGTGTGATGGCTGCGGAAGGTGGACCTGTGGCCGGTGGCTCTGGACGAAGGGGGAATGTGCACTCTGAGGACAATAGCAATCAGGAAGACGAGGAGGGTGGAGGAAACACCGTGGGTGAGGACCCCAATCCCACCTCGGCAGGAGCACTCACTGCTCCGACGAGACAGGAACAATCCAGCAGCGACCCACTGCGAAGTGGCACTTGCAATCCGTCCGGCACTGGCAGCGCGTCTGCTGCTCGGATGCGTGCAAGTGGACCGGAGTCTTTGGGCGGAGGGCACGCTGCAGGCACAACATTCCCACGCTCCGACGCATCTCAGCAGGCAGCGGGTGGAGTGCATGCTGTTGGCGGGAGGACCTCCCAGGGCAGTCAGGCTTCGGAACAAACCGTCACGGGACAGTCACAGGTGCCAGGGACGGCGAAGGAAGCACCGCAGGGCGATGAAGGAGGAGAACCCGGAGCGCAACACGAGGCCGACCAAACCACAAAAATGACTGTGGTGACCTCTTGCGCAAAAACAGCGGTGGAAGAGGAGAGCCGCCAGCGGGATCGCAAGATGCACCACGTCTCTATAGTGGCGGGAATGCTCATTATTATTATTTTTCCCTGCTTTTACCGAAATGTCTAGCCACACGATGTCATCAGGGTGCCGAGGGGATGGTCAAGTAGCGACATGAGTTTCCTGCTATGAGGCAGCTGCCATTGGGAGAAGCTTTCGGTGCCAAGGTCCTTCTTAATGCCCAGCCGTTGGCGCACAGCCAGAGCGTCTGTACATTCCGGAAGCAGTTGGTGCAGTGTTTTCTGCGGGCTAATTGTTGCGCTTGCGGAGGCTGGCTGATCCTGCGGTAGCAGTGATTGCCTCCTGGCACTGCTGCTGCGGTGCCGAGTGGCGTCTGGGTTTTGCGCGCGGCGATTTCTGTGCTGTGCGGTGCTTTTTTTGTGTGGGGAGGACTGTGTCGCAGCAATCGCGGTGGAGGTCGGGAAGCGGTGGAGGATGTTCCGGATGAAAGCACCGACAGTGACCGATGTGGTTCGTGTGTCCCACCAGTGTGGCGTCACAGTGCGGGCATTTCTTCTTTCGACGCTGTGTGGAGGGCCGTCTCTCCACAGGCGGTGCGTCGGCCTCCCTTGTCGTCGGGGGAACAGCTTCCGTCCCGGTGTGGTGGGATCGTCGTTGGAGCGCATGAAAGCGGAGTGTTCCGGTGAGATGTTGCGGAAACGGCGTTGGTTCGTGCAGTCTCTCACAGTCCAGTACAGGCGACCCCAGAGCTCGGATTCTCCGCACCCTTCCCGTGCAGTGTTTATCCGTTCCTGTTGGTCGAGGGCCTCCTGAGTGATCAGGTGCTTGCCGCCTGGATCTGATGGCCTGGCGCCGCCAAGCAAGTAGTGGTGGGTGTCCTGATGCATGGTGCTACGCCACTTGTTGGTGAGCTGGGTGTTAATGCATGACAGCAGGTCCGTGTGCCGTATGGGTGCTATTCCATGCTCCGTGTGTTGCCCGGTTGCCGTGGCCTGCGTCGCATGCTGATCTGCAGGCTCGTTAACATGTACTCCGCAATGTTCGTAGCAAAATGCAGCTGCTCGGACCAGCCAGCACGCATCAGTGACAAGAGACGCTGCCATATCCGATCCTCCGTCCAGTCGGTATGACTGTGCGGGCCCTTGGTGACGGCGGCTAGAAGGGAATGACTGTCTGTAACCACAAGCAGGGTTTTTGTCTGTGTCGGATACGATGGACACTCAGCCTTTCCATGGCCGGGAGCAGTGCACGGGACTCCGTCGTGCGGCTGCATGGGCGTGTGCCGCCGTTGGTACTGACCTTCTCTATTATCTCCGAGGAACGCGGGGATGAGAGCAGTATGCCAATCCCGGCTGACGTGGGAATGCCGACACCGCCATCCGTTGCCAGTATCCACGGTCCCCAGCGATGATGTTGCACCTTGTCGCGGTGTTGGGGCTTTGGTTGCGTATAGGAACTCCGCAGCAGGGCGTTGCCGCGAGCACGACGGAGACCAAGGTGACTTCATTCCCCGAGAAGGTTCCACGCCATGCCCGGTGCGGGGAGGTGAGGCGGTCTGCCTGCAGACTGTCGGACAGAACTGCACGACCGTTTCGCAGCGGTCACTCCGTTGATATCACCCGTGGCGGTGACGTTCACAAGAACCCTGCCACCGAGGAGGATGGCTACATCAATATTTGGCAGCTCAACATTGCAGGCCTCTCGTCCGTAAAAATATTGCATTTGCGGCGCGATGGGAGCAGCGTCCACCTGACATCGTTCTTCTGCAGGAAATAAGTAACCGTGGTGGCGTGGCGACGAAATTATGTGGCCATAATGACTACCTTCAGGCCTCACTGGGCGCGGTGGTGGTGTTGCTGTTCTGGTGCACCACTCTCTACCGTGCGAGTGCCTGTCGCTCCCTGGCACTGACCTCCTGGAGACCATTGCTGTCCGTGTATTTCCACCGGGCTGTCGCAGCATTTGCGTGGCGAATCTCTACAACCCTCCCACAGCAATTGGTCAATAATCCGCATTTATCAATATCGTTTGTCGCTTTTGCCCGAAGAGATTATCGCGGGTGACCTGAATTTGCATCGTGAACTCTGGGACAGTCATATATACCATCAAGGACTGGAGGCGATAATTTCGCCGCTGTTCTAATCGATATGGATTTTGGGCTGGCAAATTACCCGACACAGGCAACACGGATCACACATCGTAATGCCTCGTCCCCTGACGTGACTGCGTATTGCGCCCTACGCATCTCCCACTGGACATTCGCCCCTTACATGGACTCGGACCACTGCTTAATATCTTACTTGGTAGAGGTGGACGATGTCACTCCACGACTAGCAAACACGCTGCCTTGACGGAAGAAAGCCACCTTTGCCCTGCGTGAAGCTGATTGGCCTGCTTTTACATCGTTGTGTGAAACCCTCCTTGCCACCGCGTCCACATGGTTTGATCCTCGCGGAGGCATCTTACGAGCAGCTGAGCGCCACATCCCGCGCGGCAGCCGTGACAGCTCCAAAAAGATATGGACACACGAAATGGAACAGGCGGAGTCCGCCGCCGAGGCAGCACACGAAGCACACACATTGCCTCACCCGGAGACAGCCTACTTTGAGCCGAATGTACCCGAAAAAAGGAGGAACGAAATCAAGCCTTACGCCGTGGCTCCGCTGTGCTTCTGGAGGCCCGCGCGAAAGGACTTGGAGCCTCACTCAGCCCGAGGTGGCGATATCTTCACGGCGTGGCGGCGCCGCACCCTCATCCTCTGGAATCGGTTGTGCTCCGCACCGAACTTGGCCGCGTATGTGCCCTGCCTCGGCAACAGGCAAATCTGCTTTTTCGTCATTTTGTGCGGTTTCACGTGCCATACCGCCTTATACTGCTGCTGCTGCTTGCTGCATTCCTTTGGTTCCTGGTGGCTGGGAAATGGATCTGCCTTTCCCGCCGTATGTACTTGACGTGACCATCCGTGACTCTTTGCTTGGCTCAGCCCCTGGCCCCGACGACATGTTGAATGAATTCCTGCACCGTTTCGGGCCCGTTGCGCGTAGCACACTTAGAACGATGATCCACAATTCCTTCGCAAACGGCAGCCTGCCTGGCTCCTGGAAAATGGGAGACGCTATTTCTATTCCCAAGCCTGGGAAGGACCCATGCCGCCCAGAGAGTTACAGACCCATCACGCTGCTCTCTGTTTTACCAAAGTTAACCGAAGGAATGATTCACCGCCGTCTGTCGGCGTTATTGCCGCACCACCCACGTCAATTTCGGATTTGCAACTCCGCGTTCTACGTCGGACGTGGTGGCACTTGTTATCGACAAATTACTCGTGGATTGAATGAGTTTGGCATTGTGGAGTATGAGCGCCCTGGAGACGACGCCCCCACACGACGCCCTCGTCGCCATCGCTCGTAGTTTTGATTGATTTTCCGACTGCGTTCGACACCACTGACCATGGGAATTTATTCTGCATGCTTGACAGACTTCCGCGCCTTGGCCTCGAACCAAACGCTGGCTGCACAACTACCTGCGGGGCCGCTATGTTAGGGTATGCACTCGTGAACAGCACTCCCGGAAACAGCTCGCCTCAGCTGGAGCACCGCAAGGCGGCGTCCCGCGACCCCAACTCTTCCTCTGCTGTGTGGATGATCTGCTGCGCCGCCTGGGCAGCATCTATTCTGCCTCCGCTTTCATGTACGCTGACGAACACACACTTGTTGCCTTGTGTGCAGACATCCATGCCTGTGCTGCGGCAATGCGACCGCTCTTGTCTCTTGTGGCCACATGGGCTCCCGAGCACAGCCTAAAAATCAACGTCGCTAAGAGCGAAGCTGCTCTATTCTACATCTCTTCACACACACACGGTCTGATGAGGACATGGTCGATCTCCATCTTGTTAGCGGGACAATAAGCATTCAGTCACACTCAGTGCTCTTGCTGGGCAACACGTTCGATCAACTTCTTAATTGTGTTACGCATGCTTCCACCGCTGCAAAGAGGACCATGCCACGCCGCTATCAGCTGCGTCTGGTCGCAGAGGCGGACGCGTCCCATCACACCATGCGATCCTTTTTGATTGGATGCGTTCATAGTGTGCCATTTCATAATGGCGAGGCAATTGTCCCGTGACTCGCCCCCACCCACCTCCATAATATGGAGGTACGGTACCGCGACGGTAGCAAAACATTCTTGGCCTGAGCGCCTCTACGGAAGACACATCTGTCTATTTGGAGGCCAATATTCTTCCGCTCCGGAAGGTACTCTGGCGTCGTGCACTCACACAATACGAACGCTGTATACGCCTCCATGATCACGAGGATTTGCGTTCCCTTATCTACTCGGAACCTATGCCGCCGTCCATGCATGGGAAAGCGGCGACATCAATCCCGCTTCCGAGAGATGCTGTTATTAATGGATTGCTACGCGTCTGTGACATTATTGGGACACCCCACAACGACATTCGCGCCTCTTGCCCAACATCGAATTTTTCCCCTGGGACACTGTGATCTGCAACAACGTGAGATTTTATCAGCCACTGTTTGCCGAAGACGCCTCTGACGATGTCGGGCGCACGGCTTTTTATTCTACTCACTCCTCTTTGGGGGATTGTGATTTTGAATTGTGGACGGACGGTCCTTCATACCTCGCTGCACTCGCGTCTGGATCCGCTGCGCTATTGTATGACTCCACCACGACAAATGATCTCCCTGTGGAGGTACATCGTGCAGCAACTGGCAGCCTCGCATGCTCATATGGGGCAGACTGCCTTGCGATCGAAAATGTTTTTAGACATCTCATACCTCCTTGTCTGGGAACATCCCAATCGCCCACACGAATGCTGGAGGAAACGGACTCTCTCTCGGCAATGGAGGCACCCCGCGTTGCCCACCGACCGTGCGAGACCGCGTTACTGAGCAAAT
>NW_001849374.1:70508-80181 GCF_000209065.1 Trypanosoma cruzi
CTCTGTGTCGGTGGCGCCGTCCCTCCCTCACTGCGGTGGCCGGCCCGCCTCTGCCTCCGCCGGAACCTCTTCCCGACGTGAGCACCGCGACTCCTTGTCGACCAGCGAGCGGCGGATTGACGTCCTCCTGCCCAACCTGCGGCAGAGTGCGCTTGTCCGTCCACAGTATGAGGGCACATGCCGGACGTGCTCAGCCTGGCGTTATAATAGTTTGCGAGGGCCTCCCATGCGGATGCCACAATGGCGCCACCGTCTTCCTAACGGGTGCCTCGCGCGCAGGTTGCCGCCAAAGTTGCCAAGCATGCCAGCAGGCAACACACGCAGGAAGCACAAACGCGGGTACTCGAGATGGACCAGGCTCTTCCGCCATCGCCTCATCACGGACGCCACGGGCTGCTGATCCTCGACGGACCACGGGAAACTCCGCCTCATCCACTGCGGGAATGCCCTCGTCGTTGGGAACTGGGACTGCGACTGTTTGTGGCTACCCCAGCCCGCACGACGGAATACTTGCCACTTTTGTACGGACGGCCCTTGCGCTACTCACTCGTTATTGTAGCAGCATACAACCAAAACAAGATAACAAGCTGCTTTGTGGTGAATATTGGCTGCACTTCCCGTGGACCAACAGTCCGCCTGGTGTGCGGGGATACCCTTTTTTATTGTTACTTTGCTTTTGTGTTGCTGTGTGCGCTGCACCTTCTTGTGTGTGTGTGCGTACCCTCCGTGAGGGGTGCCGACACGACGGACCGCTCTCGCCGTATGTGCATGCGGTGGAGCCTTGTGTGCCGCTCCTGTTTGCTTCTCCCTCTTCCATCTGTGTGTTGGTGCTGCGGCAGGGCTGTGTGTGTGTGTGCCTGCTGCCGTGGATTGGAGTGTGTGTCGTGCGTGGTGTGCGGCATACGGTGCATGCCTGGCTGCTGCCCTCTCCTCATGTGGTGTGCCCTCTGTGTGTGTCTGCCGCACCTCTCGTCTCCCCTGTTGCTCTCCATTTCCCTCACTGTGCAGATCAGCTCCACACCACTGAACGACCACACTCACGATGATGATGTGCCGTCTGCTGTGCGCCCTGTTGGTGCTTGCCCTGTGCTGCTGCTGCTCGTCCGTGTGCGTGGCAGACGCTCAGTCTGTGCCTGAAGGGTCTTCCAATACGACCACGACGACGACCACAACAAAACCACCGACTACGACCACCACCACCACAACAAAACCACCAACTACAACCACCACGACCACAACACAGGCACCAACCACGACGACCACTACTACAACAGAGGCACCAAGCACTACGACTACAGAGGCGCCAGCTGTGTCGACCACCAGCGCACCGTCACGTCTTCGCAGAATCGACGGCAGCCTCAGCAGCTCTGCGTGGGTGTGTGCCCCGCTGGTGCTTGCCGCATCCGCGCTGGCGTACACCGCTGTGGGCTGAAGAGGTGTGTGCGGGCTGTGCGTGCCAGCACTCAACCGCGGGGATTTGTGCGTGTGTTGTGGTTCACTGTATAAAATAAGAGGAAATAATGATCTTGTTTTGCTTCACTTGCTTCTGCTGCCGTGCTGTGTGCTCCGCGTTGTGCCCCGCATCCGTCACGTTGAACGCACCGCGGACACACTCATAAGCATGCGCACTGGAGCCCTGGGTTTGTTTTTCTTTTCTTTTTTAACTATTGCTTTTTAATTATTGCCTTTTAATTATTGGTTTTTAATTATTGTTTTTTATTGCTTTTTAAACTTGTGGTTTGCGGGGCGGTGTGCGAGCTCTGCAATCGTACTGATTCCATCTGTCTCGTGGTGTGTGCGCTGCTGCTGGGGTGCTGTCGTTTGTTGCTGTGCGTGGTGTAGCGGCTGTGTCTCCCTTTGTTTTTCTCGTGCTATCGCAGGTTGGCTCCGCAGCGTTAGGCGACTCCACTGTTTGTGATGATGACTGGCCGTGTGCTCTGCGTCCTGTTGGCTCCTGCAGTGATGCGCAGCTGCTCGTGTGTGTGAGTGAGGGCTGCTGCGACGGGGTGCGTGTGCGGCCGCGGGTGATGGCGCGGTGACTGCTGGGCACGCGCGGGGTGTGATGGCTGCGGAAGGTGGACCTGTGGCCGGTGGCTCTGGACGAAGGGAGAATGTGAACTCTGAGGACAATAGCAATCAGGAAGACGAGGGGGGTGGAGGAAACACCGTGGGTGAGGACCCCAATCCCACCTCGGCAGGAGCACTCACTGCTCCGACGAGGCAGGACCAATCCAGCAGCGACCCACTGCGAAGTGGCACTTGCAATCCGTCCGGCACTGGCAGCGCGTCTGCTGCTCGGATGCGTGCAAGTGGACCGGAGTCTTTGGGCGGAGGGCAAGCTGCAGGCACAACATCCCCACGCTCCGACGCATCTCAGCAGGCAGCGGGTGGAGTGCATGCTGTTGGCGGGAGGACCTCCCAAGGCAGTCAGGCTTCGGAACAAACCGTCACGGGACAGTCACAGGTGCCAGGGACGGCGAAGGAAGCACCGCGGGGCGATGAAGGAGGAGAACCCGGAGCGCAACACGAGGCCGACCAAACCACAAAAATGACTGTGGTGACCTCTTGCGCAAAAACAGCGGTGGAAGAGGAGAGCCGCCAGCGGGATCGCAAGATGCACCACGTCTCTATAGTGGCGGGAATGCTCATTATTATTATTTTTCCCTGCTTTTACCGACATGTCTAGCCACACGATGTCATCAGGGTGCCGAGGAGGTGGTCGAGCAGCGACATGAGTTTCCTGCTATGAGGCAGCTGCCATTGGGAGAAGCTTTCGGTGCCAAGGTCCTTCTTAATGCCCAGCCGTTGGCGCACAGCCAGAGCGTCTGTACATTCCGGAAGCAGTTGGTGCAGTGTTTTCTGCGGGCTAATTGTTGCGCTTGTGGAGGCTGGCTGATCCTGCGGTAGCAGTGATTGCCTCCTGGCACTGCTGCTGCGGTGCCGATTAGCGTCTGGGTTTTGTGCGCGGCGATTTCTGTGCTGTGCGGTGCTTTTTTTGTGTGGGGAGGACTGTGTCGCAGCAATCGCGGTGGAGGTCGGGAAGCGGTGGAGGATGTTCCGGATGAAAGCACCGACAGTGGCCGATGTGGTTCGTGTGTCCCACCAGTGTGGCGTCACAGTGCGGGCATTTCTTCTTCCGACGCTGTGTGGAGGGCCGTCTCTCCACAGGCGGTGCGTCGGCCTCCCTTGTCGTCGGGGGAACAGCTTCCGTCCCGGTGTGGTGGGATCGTCGTTGGAGCGCATGAAAGCGGACTGTTCCGGTGAGATGTTGCGGAAACGGCGTTGGTTCGCGAAGTCTCTCACGGCCCAGTATAGTCGGCCCCAGAGCTCGGATTCCCCGCACCTTGCCGTGCAGTGTTTATCCGTTCCTGTTGGTCGAGGGCCTCCTGAGTGATTATGTGCTTGCCGCCTGGATCTGATGGCCTGGCACCGCCAAGCAAGTAGTGGTGGGTGTCCTGATGCATGGTGCTACGCCACTTGTTGGTGAGCTGGGTGTTAATGCATGACAGCAGGTCCGTGTGCCGTATGGGTGCTATTCCATGCTCCGTGTGTTGCCCGGTTGTCGTGGCCTGCGTCGCATGCTGATCTGCAGGCTCGTTAACGTGTACTCCGCAATGTTCGTAGCAAAATGCAGCTGCACGGACCAGCCAGCACGCATCAGCGACAAGAGACGCTGCCATATCCGATCCTCCGTCCAGTCGGTATGACTGTGCGGGCCCTTGGTGACGGCGGCTAGAAGGGAATGACTGTCTGTAACCACAAGCAGGGTTTTTGCCTGTGCTGGACACGATGGACACTCAGCCTTTCCATGGCCGGGAGCAGTGCACGGGACTCCGTCGTGCGGCTGCATGGGCGTGTGCCGCCGTTGGTACTGACCTTCTCTGTTATCTTCGAAAGTTGCGGGGATGAGAGCAGTATGCCAATCCCGGCTGAAGTGGGAATGCCGACACCGCCATCCGTTGCCAGTATCCACGGTCCCCAGCGATGATGTTGCACCTTGTCGCGGTGTTGGGGCTTTGGTTGCGTATAGGAACTCCGCAGCAGGGCGTTGCTGCGAGCACGACGGAGACCAAGGTGACTTCACCCCCCGAGAAGGTTCCACGCCATGCCCGGTGTGGGGAGGTGAGGCGGTCTGCCTGCAGACTGTCGGACAGAACTGCACGACCGTTTCGCAGCGGTCACTCTGTTGATGTCACCCGTGGCGGTGACGTTCACAACCCTGGCACCGAGGAGGATGGCTTCATCACTATTTGGCGGCTTAAAATTGCAGGCCTCTCGTCCGTAAAAAGATTGCATTTTCGGCGCGATGGGAGCAGCGTCCACCTGACATCGTTCTTCTGCAGGAAATAAGTAACCGTGGTGACGTGGCGACGAAATTATGTGGCCATAATGACTACCTTCAGGCCTCACTGGGCGCGGTGGTGGCGCTGCCGTTCTGGTGCGCCACTCTCTACCGTGCGAGCGCCTGTCGCTCCCTGGCACTGACCTCCTGGAGACCATTGCTGTCCGTGTATTTCCGCCGAGCTGTCGCAGCATTTGCGTGGCGAGTCTCTACAACCCTCCCACAGCAATTGGTCAATAATCCGCATTTATCAATATCGTTTGTCGCTTTTGCCCGAAGAGATTATCGCGGGTGACCTGAATTTACATCGTGAACTCTGGGACAGTCATATATACCATCAAGGACTGGAGGCGATAATTTCGCTGCTGTTCTAATCGATATGGATTTTGGGCTGGCAAATTACCCGACACAGGCAACACGGATCACACATCGTAATGCCTCGTCCCCTGACGTGGCTGCGTATTGCGCCCTACGCGTCTCCCACTGGACATTCGCCCCTTACATGGACTCGGACCACTGCTTAATATCTTACTTGGTAGAGATGGACGATGTCACTCCACGACTAGCAAACACGCTGCCTTGACGGAAGAAAGCCACCTTTGCCCTGCGCAAAGCGGGTTGGCCTGCTTTTACATCGTTGTGTGAAACCCTCCTTGCCACCGCGTCCACATGGTTGGATCCTCGCGGAGGCATCTTACGAGCAGCTGAGCGCCACATCCCGCGCGGCAGCCGTGACAGCTCCAAAAAGATATGGACACACGAAATGGAACAGGCGGAGTCCGCCGCCGAGGCAGCACACGAAGCACACACATTGCCTCACCCGGAGACAGCCTACTTTGAGCCGAATGTACCCGAAAAAAGGAGGAACGAAATCAAGCCTTACGCCGTGGCTCCGCTGTGCTTCTGGAGGCCCGCGCGAAAGGACTTGGAGCCTCACTCAGCCCGAGGTGGCGATATCTTCACGGCGTGGCGGCGCCGCACCCTCATCCTCTGGAATCGGTTGTGCTCCGCACCGAACTTGGCCGCGTATGTGCCCTGCCTCGGCAACAGGCAAATCTGCTTGTCTGTCATTTTGTGCGGTTTCATGTGCCATACCGCCTTATACTGCTGCTGCTTGCTGCACTCCTTTGGTTCCTGGTGGCTGGGAAATGGATCGGCCTTTCCCACCGTATGAAATTGACGTGACCATCCGTGACTCTTTGCTTGGCTCAGCCCCTGGCCCCGACGACATGTTGAATGAATTCCTGCACCGTCTCGGGCCCGTTGCGCGTGGCACACTTAGAACGATGATCCACAACTCCTTCGCAAACGGCAGCCTGCCTGGCTCCTGGAAAATGGGAGACGCTATTTCTATTCCCAAGCCTGGGAAGGACCCATGCCGCCCAGAGAGTTACAGACCCATCACGCTGCTCTCTGTTTTACCAAAGTTAACCGAAGGAATGGTTCACCGCCGTCTGTCAGCGTTATTGCCGCACCACCCACGTCAATTTTGGATTTGCACCTCCGCGTTCTACGTCGGACGTGGTGGCACTTGTTATCGACAAATTACTCGTGGACTGAATGAGTTTGGCATTGTGGAGCATGAGCGCCCTGGAGACGACGCCCCCACACGACGCCCTCGTCGCCATCGCTTGTGGTCTCGATTGATTTTCCGACTGCGTTTGACACCACTGACCATGGGAATTTATTCTGCATGCTTGACAGACTTCCGCGCCTTGGCCTCGAACCAAACGCTGGCTGCACAACCACCTGCGGGGCCGCTATGTTAGGGTATGCACTCGTGAACAGCACTCCCGGAAACAGCTCGCCTCAGCTGGAGCACCGCAAGGCGGCGTCCCGCGACCCCAACTCTTCCTCTGCTGTGTGGATGGTCTGCTGCGCCGCCTGGACAGCATCTATTCTGCCTCCGCTTTCATGTACGCTGACGAACACACACTTGTTGCCTTGTGTGCAGACATCCATGCCTGTGCTGCGGCAATGCGACCGCTCTTGTCTCTTTTGTGGCCACATGGGCTGCCGAGCACAGCCCAACAATCAACGTCGCTAAGAGCGAAGCTGCTCTATTCCACATCTCTTCACACACACACGGTCTGACGAGGACATGGTCGATCTCCATCTTGTTAGCGGGAACCTGCGTATTCAGCCACGCCCAGTGCGCTTGCTGGACAACACGTTCTATGGACTTCTTAATTCTGTTACGCATGCTTCCACCGCTGCAAAGAGGACCATGCCACGCCGCTATCAGCTGCGTCTGGTCGTAGAGGCGGACGCGTCCCATCACACCATGCGATCCTTTTTGATTGGACACGTTCATATTTTGTTATTTCATGGTGGGGAGGCAATGGTCCGGGATTTCGCCCCCCACCCACCTCCACAATATGGAAGTACGGTACCGCGACGGTAGCAAAACATTCTTGGCCTGAGCGCCTCTACAGAAGACACATCTGTCTATTTGGAGGCCAATATTCTTCCGCTCCGGAAGGTACTCTGGCGTCGTGCACTCACACAATGCGAACGCTATATACGCCTCCATGATCACGAGGATTTGCGTTCCCTTATCTACTCGCAACCTATGCCGCCGTCCATGCATGGGAAGGCGGCGACATCAATTCCGCTTCCGAGAGATGCTGCTATTAATGGATTGCTATGCGTCTGTGACATTATTGGGACACCCCACAACCACATTCGCGCGCCTCTTGCCCAACATCGAATTTTTCCCTGGACACTGTGATCTGCAACAACGTGAGATTTTATCAGCCACTGTTTGCCGAAGACGCCTCTGACGATGTCAGGCGCACGGCTTTTTATTCTACTCACTCCTCTTTGGGGGATTGTGACTTTGAATTGTGGGCGGACGGTCCTTCATATCTCGCTGCACTCGCATCTGGATCCGCTGCGCTATTATATGACTCCACCACGACAAATGATCTCCCTGTGGAGGTACATCGTGCAGCAGCTGGCAGCCTCGCATGCTCATATGGGGCAGACTGCCTTGCGATCGAAAATGTTTTTAGACATCTCATACCTCCTTGTCCGGGAACATCCCAATCGCCCACACGAATGCTGGAGGAAACGGACTCCCTCTCGGCAATTGAGGCACCCCGCGTTGCCCACCGACCGTGCGAGACCGCGTTGCTGAGTAAATTTGGATTATGCTGCTTTCCTTGGTGAAGCGAGGTCACCCTGTGGATTTTATATTTTCCCATCACACTGCGGTATTCCACGCAGTGAGGCCGCTGACGACGAGGTCACGATTGCACGATCCCTCCCGCAGGACTGCGTCAATGCCTGGCACGTGGGCTTCCTTAGCGCCGTCAAGAGGTTATAACGGAAGGATGCCCAGGAGGAAAAGGAGGGCGAGCACACCGCGTGACAGGCGCCTGTCGGTGTGGCGAGGACTCTATTCCTGGTGTTGACCCGGACATTGGTCCCCGAGTGGCGGCACTGCGCACAGGCGCGATGCGACTCCTGCCCACTCTTCGACAGGCCTGCACGCGCCCTGCGGATCACAAGGAACCCTCTGTGTCGGTGGCGCCGTCCCTCCCTGACTGCGGTGACCGGCCCGCCTCTGCCTCCGCCGGAACCTCTTCCCGACGTGAGCACCGCGACTCCTTGTCGACCAGCGAGCGGTGGATTGACGTCCTCCTGCCCAACCTGCGGCAGAGTGCGCTTGTCCGTCCACAGTATGAGGGCACATGCCGGACGTGCTCAGCCTGGCGTTATAATAGTTTGCGAGGGCCTCCCATGCGGATGCCGCAATGGCGCCACCGTCTTCTTAACAGGCGCCTCGCGCGCAGGTCGCCACCGAAGTTGCCAAGCATGCCAGCAGGCAAGACACGCAGGAAGCACAACCGCGGGTACTCGAGATGGACCAGGCTCTTCCGCCACCGCCTCATCACGGACGCCACGGGCTGCTGATCCCCGACGGACCACGGGAGACTCCGCCTCATCCACTGCGGGAATGCCCTCGTCGTTGGGAACTGGGACTGCGACTGTGTGGGACTGCCCCAGCCCGCACGACGGAATACTTGCCACTTTTGTACGGACGGCCCTTGCGCTACTCACTCGTTGTTGTAGCAGCATACAACCAAAACAAGATAACAGGCTGCTTTGTGGTGAATATTGGCTGCACTTCCCGTGGACCAACAATCCGCGTGGTGTGCGGGGATCTTCTTTTTTTACTGTTAATTTGCTTTTGTGTTGCCGTGTGCGCTGCACCTTCTTGTGTGTGTGCGCACCCTCCGTGCGGGGTGCCGACACGACGGACCGCTCTCGCCGCATTTGCATGCGGTGGAGCCTTGTGTGCCGCTCCTGTTTGCTTCTCCCTCTTCCATCTGTGTGTTGGTGTTGCGGCAGGGCTGTGTGTGTGTGTGCCTGCTGCCGTGGATTGGAGTGTGTGTCGTGCGTGGTGTGCGGCGTACGGTGCATGCCTGGCTGCTGCCCTCTCCTCATGTGGTGTGCCCTCTGTGTGTGTCTGCCGCACCTCTCGTCTCCCCTGTTGCTCTCCATTTCCCTCACTGTGCAGATCAGCTCCACACCACTGAACGACCACACGATGATGATGACGTGCCGTCTGCTGTGCGCCCTGTTGGTGCTTGCCCTGTGCTGCTTCCCGTCCGTGTGCGTGGCAGATGTTCGGCCTGAACCTGATGTTCAAGGTGATACAAAAGACCACCACGACGACCACAACAAAACCACCAACTACAACCACCACGACCACAACACAGGCACCAACCACGACGACCACGACGACCACCACTACAACAGAGGCACCAAGCACTACGACTACAGAGGCGCCAGCTGTGTCGACCACCCGCGCACCGTCACGTCTTCGCGAAATCGACGGCAGCCTCAGCAGCTCTGCGTGGGTGTATGCCCCGCTGGTGCTCGCCGCCTCCGCGCTGGCGTACACCACTCTGGGCTGAAGAGGTGTGTGCGGGCTGTGCGTGCCAGCACTCAACCGCGGGGATTTGTGCGTGTGTGTTGTGGTCCACTGTACTAAATAAGAGGAAATAATGATCTTGTTTTGCTTTACTTGCTTCCGCTGCCGTGCTGTGTGCTCCGCGTTGTGCCCCGCATCCGCCACGTTGAACGCATCCCGGACACACTCACAAGCATGCGCACTGGAGCCCTGGGCTTGTTTTTCTTTTTTTAATTTCTTTTTTAATTATTGTTTTTTATTGCTTTTTAACTTGTGGTTTGCGGGGCGGTGTGCGAGCTCTGCAATCGTACTGATTCCATCTGTCTCGTGGTGTGTGCGCTGCTGCTGGGGTGCTGCCATTTGTTGCTGTGCGGTGGCTGTGCGTGGTGTACCGGCCGTGTCTATCTCTT
>NW_001849374.1:80281-89006 GCF_000209065.1 Trypanosoma cruzi
CTGAATTGGACTAATGAGAGCTGTTGAAGCTGCGGACGGCGATGATGCGATGAATGACACATCCTCAGCGGAGAATTCCGTGGAGTCAGCGTCTGGTGCCGAAGGAAAAGGTGCCGCAGGTGCAGCAGCACCCTCGCTGGACGCTGGCGTATCAGAGGCGGATGAATATAAGAAGGAGTCCAATGCATTTAAGCCAAATGCAAATGCAATAAATACGGGGATCCCACGAAAGGTGCGGCAAATGAGTTTTGATTTCGCACCGCTGGTCAATTTTCTTCTTAATCCGGCAGCACTGCCACTCCACCGGTTGGGGGAGAGCCCCTTCCGAGGATAATACCCAGCCGGAATGAACGGCGCAATGACACACCGAGAGGAAGGAAAACAAATTATTGCGATAATTCTTGCAGTGATGGAATGGGGAGGCGGAACCAGACGGAGAACATGAAGAAGTGGAAGAAACAACCGCAGCAAGGACACGATGGACAAGATTTGCAACAGTGGCAACAACAGCAATAACACGAATAAGAACAAAGTGCACTGCCTGCCTCACTCACTGGGCCACAGGCAAAGAAAGGGCTACAGGCTCCCGCACAGCTACGGGAGCTACAACGGGAGGAGCTCGCCGCCGGCTTAAACGAGCGAATGAAAAGAAACGTCTTTTAATTGTCATGCACAATACAACAAAAGTACTTAACGATCCCACATCACCATACGCTTCTGTAGGTGCCAATGGTGCTGCCACTTCTGTGGCGGACGAGGAAGACGCGAAGGCTCAAAAAAATGCTGAAACCACTCAAAAGGCATCAACAGAAGAAGTCCGCCAGACATGAACATCCCGCGGAAACGGCGAAGAATCCGCGAAAGACAAAAACGCATTCGCACAAGTGCAACTGCAATTACGGACGACAGTGACAGCAGCACCGCGGTCTCCCACACCTCCCCTCTTTTGCTTCTTCTTGCTGTTGTTGTGTGTGCTGCTGCTGCGGTGGTGGCCGCGTGAGAGTGAGTGTGAGAGAGCCATGCACCGCCCGCACACACACTCGTCCTTCACTCTCTCTCTGTGTGTGTGTCCCATTGCATGGACTCTCGCCCTCACCTCACCCCACGAGGCACACACAATAATGTGCCCATTGTATATATGCATTCACACCCATGCAGGCCCGTTGGTGCTCTCTTTTGCACGACACGCACCGCTGCCGTCCTGCCTGGCTGCATGGGCGGAGCACCGTAACTGTTTCTGTTTTGTTTTTATTGCATTGAGTGGGCGACCTCTCTCTCTCTCCCTCTGTGTGTGTGTTTTGCTTTACGGGAGCAATGAGAGTGTGTGTGCGCTGGTCGTCCCACGCTTCGGCTTTTTGTTTTGTTTTCTTTTTGATTTTGTGGTTGAGTGCACCCATTCCGCGGGCTGCGTGTGTGTGTGTGATGATATGAGTAATTTGCGTGTGTGCTATCTGCCTCTCTCTGTTGTTGCTTTCTTCAGACTCTCTTGTGGCGCACAGCTGCTCTGCAAGTATATCCACTGGCAAAAACACATGCACACACACGCCATTATGCATACTCTGTAGAGTGGCGTGATAGCTGAGAATGGATGCACGCAGAAGATTCTGGTTGCGACGTCCCTTGCGAGGAGGGAGGACGGGAGCCTGCGATTTATTTTTTGACACGTTGCTGGCGTGCAGTCTATTGGGTGGTGTGGCTTCAGTTGCCTGGAACAATTGCGGATTGCTTCTCGTCCAGCAGCTGCACGTGCCAATGTGTATCCCCCATGCTGTGTATACTTTGGTCAGGGATTCTTTGCCTGTGTGGGTGATGTGCGCTGGAGGGTGCGCTGGAAGGGTGAACAGTAAAATGACTGGCGAGAGCGCGTGGGCTTCGCGAAGGACTGTCTTGCTCTTTTGCATTCCGCTGGTTGTTTTGTGTGTGGGCAGTCGCCGCTCGGTGTGTGCTGACGCGTGGCAGAAGCGCCCGCCGTGACTCCTCCTGCTGGTGGTGGCAGTCGCTGTGTGTTCCAGGTGCACTGTTCTCCCTTCTGCTGTTCCGTGTGTCTGCGTGCGTGAGTTGTTGTTGTTGGGAGTGACTGCGGCGGGGATGATGATGCCACTCACAGTGTGGATGGGTGACGGTGGTTACTGTTGTGCTTCTTTTGTGGACATTTTTCTCTTTATTTCTTTCTCACCCTCACAAAGAGGGAAAACAAGCGCTAATCGCTACCGTGAACTTGTAAGGCACTGAAAGAACCAACAGCACACACACCGCCCACACACACATATTTGTATGCTCTCACGTGTTGCTGCAGTGAAGGCACCCCGCACACACAACCGTCGCCGCGTGACCGGATCCGGTGGAATGAGGAGGAGGGAAGGAAGAGAGTGTGAGCCGCAGAGGCCCAACATGTCCCGGCGTGCGTTTAATTCCGCGGTGCTGCTCCTCCTCGTCGTGTTGATATGCTGCGCCACCTGTGGATCTACGCAAGCTGTGGAGCCGTCGTCTGAAAAAAAGTTTGAATGGAAGGACGCTAATGACGATGGTGTAAGTGTGAAATCGTTGGGTGTTCCCGGCCTTTTTGAAAGTGGGGAATGTCGTATTTGCCGTTGCTGAGGCGCAGTGCAAGAAGAAGGATGTAGAAGAACGTCTTTACTGGCATTGCATCCCAACTTCTTACGAAAGATACTGCTGAAGAACCAATGGAAGTGCTTAAGAATGCCAGAGTGATACGAGTTCTGGAGGAAGTCGCTCCCAAAAGCAAGAAAGTAGATGTGAGCCGGCCAACAACGGTTGTGAATGGAGGTGATATTTACATGCTTGTTGGGAAATACAGTGGGAATGCTGGTGCTGATGCTCGGGAGAGTGCTGCAGCTCAATCGGGACTATTGCTGGTGAAAGGGACAGTCAGTGATAAAGAAAGTAACAAACAAATTGACTGGAAAGATACCAACGCTGTCCCGAAGACACCTTTCGGCGAACAACCTTCATCCTTGACAGGACTGATTGGCGGCGGTGGATCGGGTGTTAAGATGAAGGACGGTAGGCTCCTTTTTCCAGTGGAAGGCACGAAGAAGGACGGTGCAGACGCAGGAAAGGATGGAAAGACAACTACCGTTTCTTTGGTACTGTACTTGCAGGATACTAAGAATTGGACGCTGTCGAAGGGGATGTCTGCCGATGGCTGCAGTGATCCCTCCGTCGTGAAGTGGGAGAAGGACAAGCTCATGATGATGACTGCGTGTGGTGATGGCCGCCGCAGGGTGTACGAGTCCGGCGACAAGGGGGAGTCGTGGACGGAGGCACTCGGGACACTCTCGCGCGTGTGGGGCAGCAAACAGGAGGGAGAAGCGAAGGCCGTTGGGAACGGGCTCACCACAATGACTCTTGGCGGTGTTGGAGATGATGAGAAAAATGTGATGCTCGTTACTCTGCCGGTGTATGCCAAAGAAAAAGAAAATGAAAATAAAAAGGGCGAACTCCATCTTTGGCTGACGGACAATACGCACATTGTTGATATTGGGCCGATATCCGGGAAGGACGATGATGCTGCCGCCAGCGCCCTGTTGTACAAAAGTGCTGGAAGTGGAACTGATAATAATGAGGAGTTGATTGCACTGTACGAGAAGAAGAAAGGCGGTTGGGAATCATCAAACAGCCTTTGGTCTGTGCGTCTGACTGCGCAGCTGCAGCGGGTGAAGGAGGTGCTGGCGACGTGGAAGGAAGTGGACGAACGTGTCTCCCAGCTGTGCCCTTCTGAGAGAGCTGAGAAGGCTCCCTCACCTGACACTGCCTTCAAAAACACTAAGATCACGGATGGGCTGGTTGGCTTTTTGTCCGGCAACTTCTCTGATGAAACATGGAAGGACGAGTACCTCGGAGTGAACGCCACAGTAACTGGGACTGCAACAAAAGTAGCAGGGTCTTCCGATGGTGTGACGTTCCGGGGAGCGTGGGCGGAGTGGCCCGTTGGCAAGCAGGGGGAGAATCAGCTGTACCACTTTGCGAACTACAACTTCACTCTTGTGGCGACGGTGTCCATCGACGGTGAGCCGACGCAGGAGGGCCCCATTCCAGTGATGGGTGCGATATTGAAGGATGCAGAGAATCCAGTACTCCTGGGACTGTCGTACAACAACAAAGAGAAGAAGTGGACATTACTGTGTGGTGGCGGACAGAAAAAAGAGCCCAGCAGCCCTTGGGAGACACAGACGGATACAACACAGTACCAAGTGGCCATTGTGCTGCGGAACGGCACTCAGGGCTCCGCGTACGTCGATGGTAAGCGTGTGGGTGAGCCATGTAAAGTGGAGAATAAGAATTCTAAAGGGATCTCCCACTTCTACATTGGAGGGGATGGAAGCAACAAAGGGAGCCAAGAAGGCGTGTCTGTGACTGTGAAGAACGTCCTGCTGTACAACCGCCCGTTGGATGGCAATGAGATTACTGCTCTTAATGCAATTAAACCCCCGATTACGCCTCCGAAGGACCCAAATGCGCAGGAAGTCGTGTTGCCTTCTCCTGGTGGAACACCGCAAGCGGGACAGGAACCTTTGAATGGAGGTGAAGGTGCTGACGGTCTCGGTGTACCCAAAGCAGCTTCCATTGCTTCGACTTCCATACCTGTGGGGCAGACCGTACAGCAGTTGGCTTCTGAAACATCTCCCGATGGAAATGCAGATGTGGATGTCTCTTCCTCGTCTAGCGGTAACCCGACGGTGGGGGAGGGGAGTGCAGATACGATACAGGGGGATGGACCGCACACACCCTCCGTGGGTAATACCGCCGCCGCCGCCGATACAAACGTTCTTACCGCTGAAGGCGAGGGGCACGATGGACCCGCATTGACACGTGATGTGAGCGTGAGCTCTGGTGCGGATGGGGAGACGGCAGGAGGAACGGATGGGCAGGAGGGAATCCATCCACAGGACAGGGACGTAAAGTCTGCGGCACTCAGCAGCAGCCTCGGAAATTTGTCGCAGGGGAATAACACCGATGCCGGCACTGTATGTGAGAGGAGGGCGCTGCCGCTGCTCCTTCTGCTGTTGGGACTGTGGGGGTTTGCGGCTCAGTGAGGAGTGACTGGCTGCCGCGTGGGACACTTGCGACCTTCCGAGCACAGAATTACTATTCCCATGGGAACAAATTTCACTCATAAAATCCTTTTTTTGCGTGTTTTAAAATCCTTTTACTGTTTGCTTCTTTTTGGTTGTGCGTTTTTCCTTTTTGTTTTTTATTTCTCAATTTCTTTTTTTTTTTGCTTTTGGGGCAGTCACTATGGACGTTTTTTTCTTTTCTACTCTTCCCTCTTTAATTGTTTGTTGCTGCACTCTTCCTGTGAGGGGTGCCGTGTGTTTCCCGCCCAACTGCTCCACTCGCACACCCACCGACACGCTCACGACGACGGCCCTGTGCGCCTCGCCTGCTGCACGCATGAGGAGGGGCCGCGACGAACGGCGCGCTGAGGGAGCCGTGACGTGTGGGCGTGCGACGAGGGCCTGTGGGGCGGAGCACACATTTCTTCCCTCTTGTTTTGTTTCCTTTGCGGCCAGGGCTGGCAGACACCCGCAGCGCCACACACACAGCCACACCCTGCCGCCGTTTTCTTTTTTTATTTTTGCTTTTCGTGTGCATTTCACGCGCTGGCACTCCCTTCGGGGTCTGTCTCGTGAGCATTTATTTTCCCCTCCGATGATTTCTTTTTTTCTTTTGCCGCGCTCACTCTCCCGATGGGGTGACGCGACTGCCGTCGTGTCTGCGTGCTTCTCTCAGTCCCCACACACGAGTGACTGTGCTCTGCGGGCCGCACTCACACGCCGATGGGAGGGCTGAGGGGAGCAGCAACACGCAGATGACCCCGTGAAATATAAACGATGTGCGGACACACGGAGGGTCGGACGGCTGAAACACATTTAAATATCTTTTAATTTTCTTTTCGGACAAAATATATACAAACAGTTTGGTGTGACCACATGGCAGCCGGCTGCTTTTTAAATTTGTGTAGAACAGTAATGGACGATTTCTTTTCTTTTATTTATAATTATTTTGTGTGATGGGGTTTACATAAGACGAAGGGGATGGTTTTTTGTCTTTTTAAATAAATATTGTGTGAATTGCCGCTGCTTTGTCTGCAGTGCGGTCATGAGTTTGAGCGGTCTTCTAGTTGTTGTTTCCGCCATGCATCTCCGCTGTACATTTTTGTGCGTCCCTCCGCATACTCCGCTTCCTTTTTTCCACTTCTTTTCTTTGTGTTTCTGCAGGCACACAAAAGATGCACATTGCAGTGGATTTGAATGCTTCCTTTTGTGGTGCATGCTGACAGTTGCGTGTGGCGGCTGTTGTCATCTTCCGTGGCCATGAGGAGAAGGGAGGAGAGGGAGTGCGCACCCCGAGTCTCCTTTCCCGTGGGTGTGGTGCACTGCGTGTGACTGCGCTGAGTTGGGCTCCGTGTCCCATTGAGGGCGGGATGGTTGTAGGTTTTTGTTGCCACGTCATGGATGGATGAGGGTTTGCTTGCGGTGGTGGCTGGTGTGGTGGGTGCTTGCTCCGTGTGCGTGACGGCGGCTGGGAGTCCTGGAGATGCATCTGGTGATGCGGATGCGGTGGTTGTGCCGATGGATGTGTCGTGTGCTCAGAGTGACGGCAGCCTGAGCTATCGTGTGTGTGTGGCGTGGACGAAGTGTTCTCCTGCCGCTGCTGAGGCTCAGCATGAGAATTACACTTTCAGTGGCTTTGATGTGCGCATGCATGGCAGGAATGGTGAGCTGGGTGCTGTGTGCCATGTGGCCCATGCGGTGCACACATGTAGCAGCTGTGCTGCCAGCTGTGCAACGGAAGAGGAAGGGGCCACCGTTGCCTTCACGGCGAATGTGACGACGCATAAATACGCCTGCCCCTATGAAGTGTGGTGGCGTCAATTTCCCCCGATGGAACCATCCATCCGCCTGCACGGAGCAGCGATGCTGACCGGACGGGCATCTGTCGGTTGCCGCCACCCCGTGAAGGGAAGGATGACACAAAATCTGGTGGGACAACTGCGCCGCAAGTGAATGCTGAGCCGTCACGTCAGAACGAGGATTGGCGACGGTCTGCGGCGGCTGGCGTACCCAACACCGTCGATCGGAGTCCCGCATCCAACACGGCGACCAACACGTCCGAGACGAGGCCTGAGTTTGCCTTTGTTCGGAACATGAAGGTAGCTCCAACACCACCCAAGAGGAAGCCTAGCATTGCCATGAGTCGGAACATAGAAATGGATCCGAATGCATTCGTGACGAAGACTGCGCTCGCCACCGCGTTGAGGAAGGCAGTGGGCTCGAGGGATGCCCGTAAGACTGAGGCCGTTGACGGCAGCGGCGAGCACGTTCCTGGGAAAATTGCGGGAGGAATGAATGGTCAGAACGTCCCCGGAACACCAAAACGGCATCAAGAAATGTGACCTTGCGCGATCTGGAGCGGCGTGAGTCCAGACGTCCGCCTCGCCCTGTTTGACGACGTGGAGTTGATACCACGCGATTCAACTGGCGGCCGCACTGCGCGTGTGTGCGCGTCTCTGGCGTTGCTGCTGCTGCTGGGGTTGTGTGGGGTTGTGGTAGTCCTTCGAGCGAAAGAGGGTGGAATTGTGACTCCCCACGGGGGATATTTGCCGCATACTTTGCGGTTTTTATGTCACTTTTTCTTCTCCTCTTTTTTAATGATTTACGGATCGCTTTTTAAATCTTTTTTTCTTCTTTGTAATGTTCTTTTTGATGCTTTTCCACTGGAGTAATAAGTGCCCTTTTTTCTTCTCATTAATGTTTGGTTGATGTGCACTGGAATGAGCGACGTGTTTTCTCTCTTGTGTGTTTCTTTTTTGCTGTTGCCCACACGCGGTGCCGGCTCCGCTGCTGTGCTTCCCACGGACTGCAGGAACGGGGATTGGATGAAGAGGCCGGATGCCGCGTGAAATGTGAGGGATGTTGTGTGGGCTGGGAGTAATAAGATTTTTCTTTTTTCATTACATTTTTTACTTGTGCAGGTAATATTTATACGCACGTGATCGTCTTGTGCTGCATGGCACACGAAATGGAAGTCCTACTGATTCATTTTAGTTTCTTTTTTAAAAAATCCCTGCGGACTTCTTTTTGTCCGTGCCGTGTCCACTGTCACTGTGTGCCTCCGTGTGTCGTTGGGTGTCCCTCTGCTGGCTGTGTTTCTGAACTGCCCTCATATCTTTTTCTTCTTTTCTGCTAGAGGCGCCGATGGTTTGCGACGACGGTTGTTTGTGCTACCCATTGCGATGGCACGAGGGTGACTGGGCGCCGGCCTCCTGAGTGCCCTCGGAGGGAGAAGATGGTGTGCGCCGTGCCTCACTGTGAGTGTGGGACGCCACTAGCCGTGCGGAGAGAAGTAAATGGCTGTGCGGTATGTAATTGGATGCACCCCGTCGCTCTCGTTGCCGCCGTGTGTGTGCTGAGCGCATGGCAGTATCTTGCGGTGCGAAGTGGATGGCATTGCTTCCGCGTGTGCCCTCGTGCATGCGCTGTGCGGCGGGCATCTCTTCCCCATGACACCGCCCTTTTGCGTGGGACAGTGGAGGGAAGTGGAGATGTGTGAGGGAGTGAGGGTGGCCGTTGTTTCCCCACATTTGCTTCTTCCACACACGTGGCGCCTCTCGGCAGCCTCTCGCAGCACCAGGCCGTGGATTGAGAGGATGTGAGGGTCTGCTCCCAGTACACGGAGGACGACAAGATGCATTTCATGA
>NW_001849374.1:89106-94273 GCF_000209065.1 Trypanosoma cruzi
GTGGGGCTGCACCAATGGCTTCATCTTCTGCTGCCGATACAGACGCTGCCAGCAGTACCCCTGTCTCGGGTGCTGGTGGTGGTGTTGCCCCAAGCAGCAGCCCGCAGTTGTCTCCGGCGTCCAAGACGATCCTCCCCGCTGGTGGAAGTGAGGCAGGAGAAAGGGAGGAGGCAGGCTCAGCATGCTGCGGCGAAGAGCCGTCAATGTCGAGTGTGTGTTCCCAACCGCCACAATTTTCTGCGGGGTCGGCAACTCTCACCGTGGAAGAGAGGGATGGAAAGAAAGGCAGCGCGTCAGTTACAAATATTCAGAGCGAGTGGGCACAACAGGAACGAGAAGGGCCACACGTGCTCAGGACGGGGGAGAGCGCACGGAGAACTCCAGCACCAGCGCCAGCAGAAGGACAAACAGCACATGCGACGCAGCCGTCCGAGGACTCAGCAGAGCATGCGGCTGCACCCAGCTCGGGTCTCACACGGGGCGCATCGAACGGCGACAGTCAAGAGCAAACACCGCAGCCTCAAACAGCGACTGACGCTGAACAGAGTGTGTCCGTGGTACAGGGAGTGCCAGAATGGGCTCAGGAGGACCAGGGGATGTGGTGAAAGGAGCAAAAAGAAATCCGCAATGTTTGACTGGCAGCGCGCACAATGCAGAGCATGCACCTGCGGCTGAAGCACCTGAATGACTGTCTGCTTCAGGCACCAGTCGTTCCCCTGGACATCCGGGCACAGAGTCTGCTTCAAAGTCGCTCTCTGGAAATTATCGAACGTTTACGACCGGTGCAGCAGAACAGGGAGAAGCACGGCCAATGCCCCTGCGACAGCCAAAACCGCCGGCACAAGGAGGTGCAGAGGAGGAGGCGGCACCGGACGAAAAAAGAAGCATGGGAGGAATTGCCGCCAACAGCAGCAGAATAAGAGGCGCCAGCAGACCCATCAGAACCGCCACCGAAATCACCACCACACAGCGCACTGCCATCCTCAACGGAAGTCCCAGCGACCATGAAGCCAACAGAAGATCTGCAGAAAAGGCACTGAACCAACAGCGGGTGCAAGGCAGAATGCAATAACTGAGGGTCAGGCTGAGACAACTTCACCATCTTCTCTTGCGGATGCTGCTGCTGCCGCCAATGACGCTGACGCGGGCAATGCGGAGATTTTGAACGGTGGTTCAGCATCTCATGCCGCTGTGCCGGAGGGAGAACACCAACATGAACGAGAGGATGGCAGCGAGAAAGAAACAACATCATCTACAGCCACAGACAAAACGAATAACCCAGCGGCGCCTGGCGACAGCGACAGCAGCACCGCGGCCTCCCACCTCACCACCTCTCTTTTGCTTCTTCTTCTTGTTGCGTGTGCGGCTGCGGTGGTGGCCGCGTGAGAGTGAGGGAGAGAGAGCCGTGCACCGCCCGCACACACACTCGTCCTTCACTCTCTGTGTGTGTGTCCCCTTGCATGGACTCTCGCCCTCACCTCACCCCACGAGGCACACACAATAATGTGCCCATTGTATATATGCATGCACACCCATGCAGGCCCGTCGGTGCTCTCTTTTGCACGACACGCACCGCTGCCGTCCTGCCTGGCTGCATGGGCGGAGCACCGTAACTGTTTCTGTTTTGTTTTTATTGCATTGAGTGGGCGACCTCTCTCTCTCTCCCTGTGTGTGTGTGTGTTTTGCTTTACGGGAGTAATGAGAGTGTGTGCGCTGGTCATCCCACGCTTCGGCTTTCTGTTTTGTTTTATTGTTTCACGTGTGGTTTGGTTGAGTGCACACATTTCATTGCCCTTTTTTTTGATTTTTGGCTTGCTTTGACGGTGGACGCCTAAATTGTTTGCTTTTGTGTATTATTATACTGTTCCTTTATTGTTGAGAGAGTGCCAGCCTCTTGTATTCTTGTAACGCCACTGAGTTTTTTTTCTTTGACATGCGCCATGCGTCATTTGATTCACGTTACTCTGCGGCCTGCATTGCTTTTGGTTCTGCTTGTGATGATGTTTGTGCTGTGATTTGTCGGCGGGTGTCTTGCTGTCAGTCTGACTTATCCTTCGTTTCGTGACGATTTGTTGCGTGCTGACGGTGCGTGGGCGTCTCTGGTGATAGTGAGGGCCGCATGTCTCAGAGCGCAGGATGCGTCGCGGGTGTGCGGCGTCGTTTGGAAGTACCGATGGGTGACCATCCGCATCCAGGCGTCATCAACGGACTGTGAGGGCAGCAGGAGGCACTGCGGCTTCTTTTGGCTTTGCACAAAGAGTTTATTGGACGGTGCGTTTGTTTTCAATCTTTGCAGCTTTGTGGGGAAGGTGGGAGGCTGAGGGCATTAGGACTGAATTCATTTGGGTGACTGCGTTCCGTTGAGTTGCGGCCAGTCGTGGCACTCTTTTGGGGTTTGGCTGCTCGTCTCTTTTTTTTTACTTCCCACCGCAGCAGGTGGAGGCCACTGATCCGAGGGACATTTGTTTGACTGCGTGTGAGCCGCTGACGTGCGTGGTGCATGGACTATGTGATTGTGCGGGGAGGTGCATGGAGTGACGAATACTTCTGTTTGGCGTATCGCGGTGTGTCGGAATGATGTTTGGATGACACGTGAGGGGTGTTGTTTGTGATTTGTGCCTTCTCTGGTGGAGCCGACATGTGTGCGGGATTGTGGCATTGTTGGCTGACAGTTCCACGTCAGTTTTCGGCATTCCTAGATGTGCTGAGGAATGACGGCTGGCGACCAGCGTGTTGGTGCTGCCGGTGGGAATAAGTGCATGAGGAATAGGCCGTTTTCTCTTTTCCGTGCTGGAGCCGATGAACTGGCACGAGGGCACCGGCTGCGGGCTGCCTGCCAGCACGTGTGAGCAGCGGATCCATGCACACACCGACGCCCATCGCAAGAGCTTGTGCGATCACAGTGGCTTTTGTGGCGTGCTTTTGTGGGCGTCATCCCATCGAAGAATGTGTGAAGCAAACGGCTGACTGCACACGAGGAAAATAAGTGCGTGCACTGTGCCGTGTTTCGGCGTCGATGGCAGAGCGGCATGAGGCCCGTGCTGGCAACTGAGATCTTTGCGTCGCGAGGGATGTCGGTGTTGATTTTGGATTGTCGAGGGTGAAGTGATTTTGCTGCTGCCCGTGTGTGTGGCCACTCCGGCGGAGGGCGGACACAGAAGGGAGGGATGCAGGCGCTACGTGTGTGTGTGCAGGTGCCATGCAACAGCGTCACAACAAACATGCTGCGACTCGGTGACCCTCACATCGTTGTGGTCCTCACGAACAGCCGAGGCACGGCCCACACCGATGCACTCAGTGGACGGAGTGAGGCATCTTTTGAGGTGCTGCAGGTAGCAGGATGTGTTGACGCAGCCACGGCATGCATGGAGTGTCACGATGGCACAGTGAGCTGTGGCTGGTGGAATAATTGCTTCTCGGAGGCAACAGAGAGAGAGAGAGCTGCTCCTGCTGCTGGCGTCGTTGCTGCCTTTTGTGGCCTCCCATGCCGATTATTGTCTTTCCGCTGATCATGGGTGGCATGCCTCCACTAGTGACGTCGTCTGCAGGCATTCCACAGCACCAGTGAAACACACATCACGTCGCATGCCTTGGCTGTGGACATGGTGTCGTGCATTCAGCCGGCATTATTTTGCCCGACTCCTTTTCACTGCTTTGCGACAAATAGATGCGTCTCCGCCCGAGTCATTCACTGCAGCTCCGTGTGCTGTACTGCCAGCACAAGACACTCCTGATGTCTGACGCCTGGCTGACAGTCCAACACCACAGCGTTGGGACATGCAAGGATGCGGACTGCCGCTCACGGTGCTGGGCACCGCTGTTTGGATGCGGCGGCCACACGAGCGGATGTATTGTGGCACAATCAAATGCGTGGAATACGCGGAGTCACAGCGGCTGCAATAATATCAGCGGTGTGGCACCACGGAGTATGTGAGGGGGTGATGCATGATGAATCGCAGTGGGCGGCATGCGAGGGAAGTGCACCGCGACGGAGCGTCACCCCGCCCTCAGCCTGCAGGGGAATGTACGCCCACAAAATATATGGTCGAGGCACCACCAAACACACATGCCCTTCCATGCAGCAATAAATAGGAGCGAAGGTGCGTTCTGGTGTGTGGGAGTCCACTCACATATTTTTATTTCCACCGCAATAAACGGTGAGGAATCAGGTGCCACGGCAACGAAAGGAAACACAAACATCTATTGCAGCACTTTACCAGCGAAAGGCAGGAACAACACACACCGAATTATTGGCTGCACCAACACATGAAACATTCACCAGAAAAAATAAATAATTGTGCACCCTGCGAAATCCTTGAAACACACGATCCAGGCATGGAGGTTTGTCCTCTGCGAAAAGAAACCAACATATGCGGACATCCGCCAACATCCAAACAGAAACACAAATAAATGATTGCTTGCATTATTCCATTCCTTGCGTTTTTTTTCCTGTTGCGTGTGCAGCAGCTCCTGTTGCGGTGGTGGCCGGCCTGCATGAAATTGAGTGCGATGAATGTGGACGAAGGCCTACTGCAAATGAACTGCTTGTGGTGAATATTGGCTGCACTTCCCGTGGACCAACAATCCGCGTGGTGTGCGGGGATCTCCTTTTTGTATTGTTACTTTGCATTTGTGTTGCTGTGTGCGCTGCACCTCCTCTTGTGTGTGCGCACCCTCCGTGTGGGGTGCCGACACGACGGACCGCTCTCGCCGTATGTGCATGCGGTGGAGCCTTGTGTGCCGCTCCTGTTTGCTTCTCCCTCTTCCATCTGTGTGTTGGTGTTGCGGCAGGGCTGTGTGTGTGTGTGCCTGCTGCCGTGGATTGGAGTGTGTGTCGTGCGTGGTGTGCGGCGTACGGTGCATGCCTGGCTGCTGCCCTCTCCTCATGTGGTGTGCCCTCTGTGTGTGTCTGCCGCACCTCTCGTCTCCCCTGTTGCTCTCCATTTCCCTCACTGTGCAGATCAGCTCCACACCACTGAACGACCACACTCACGATGATGATGTGCCGTCTGCTGTGCGCCCTGTTGGTGCTTGCCCTGTGCTGCTGCTGCCCGTCCGTGTGCGTGGCAGAGGAAGCCGTTGCTTCTTCCCAGACGACCACGACTACAGCACAGCCACCAGTCCCCAAGGAGGAGCCCGACCCCAAACCTAATGTAGATGTGTTCAA
>NW_001849375.1:0-1133 GCF_000209065.1 Trypanosoma cruzi
CTTCAACGAAATAGGAAGCCAAGTCATCCATCGCGACACGTTGTTTGGGCCGTGCTTTACAACGCGGCACACAAAAACACACGCAAAGCGTGCGGAATATATAATAATATATATATATATATTAAATATAAACCACACGACGAAATACGCATATTATAATATGTGCACACACGAAGTCAAGCCGCAATTACATTTTTCTACACAACACACTGTGTAACGTGCAAGTATATATATATATATATGTGTATAATATATATTATACACATATATATGCTTACACGTACAGTGTGGATGTATCAGTGCGAAGAGAAGCAGCAGCAGCAGCAGCAGCAGCAACACACACACACACACACACAGTCATTTCCTCCCCCTGTCTCTCTCTAAACCCCCCCCTCCCCTCTCTTCTCCTTTCCACCACACTACTAAACAACAAATTCCACATCACACGCACAACGACACTACGGCTTTCGTCCCCGCCGCCCTCCACACAGCAGCAGCAGCAGCAAAAGCAGTAGTAGCACAGTCCGTGAGAGTAGATATATATATATATTGTTTTAGTAGAAATGGTGTAGTAGTAGTAGTAGTGGTGGTGGTGGTTGAGCAGAGCAGTGCGGCGGAACAACAACGGCGTGTGTATTGTGTGTGTACACGTACATACACACCACTACTATATGAAATATAATATGTACATATGTATATATTATATTATATCCTCTCCCGCGCGGCAACAACAACAACACACACATACACACAAACACAGCAGTATAGTAGTATACTGTGTATTATGCCAGAGTTTGTGTTTGTTGCCTAATTTTGTGTGTATATTATATATTATACAACAAAATATATATTAATATATACACACATGTATATATATATATATGTAACAGAAATCATCGGAAAATGATCCAGCTGCAGGTTCACCTACAGCTACCTTGTTACGACTTTTGCTTCCTCTATTGAAGAAATATCGGTGAACTTTCGGTCAAGTGAAGCACTCGACTGTCCGATCACCTGTATTGCACCATCATCGGAAACAACGACGGGCGGTGTGTACAAATGGCAGGGACGTAATCGGCACAGTTTGATGAGCTGCGCCTACGAGACATTCCTCGTTGCGCGACCAATAATTG